>NC_037672.1:144361444-144624716 GCF_003255815.1 Theropithecus gelada
AGAAAGAAAGAAAGAAAGAAAGAAAGAAAGAAAGAAAGAAAGAAAGAAAGAAAGAAAGAAAGAAAGAAAGAAAGAAAGGAAGAAAGAAAGAAAGAAAGGGAGAAAGAGAGGGAGGAAGGAAGGAAGGAAGGAGCAGGAAGGCAGGAGGAGGAGGAGAGGGAGAGAAGAGGGAGGGGATGGAAGGAAAGGGGAGGGGTAAAGAAGGGAAGGGAAGGAGGGATGAGAAGGAAGGGAAGGAGGGAAGGGAAGGAAGGAGACAGGGAAGGAAGAGACAAAGAAAGAATTTGGGATCCTCCCTGTTCAGTTGTCCAGCCACAAGTGGTAAGTCCCATCTACCACATTGCCGCCTGCCAAGGATGGGCATCTTCAGGGCACAGGCCTCTAGGACAGCAATATTTATTTCTCCCTTCCTGCCTATTATCTAATCTGATAACATCTCTAAGATTCCTGCAGATGACCACAAATTCTACTATTACATGATCAATGCACCTGCTCTACTGTGGGCACCACAAATGTCTGTGGACTAAGACAACTCAGACATGGTTTCTCAAACCTTCAAGTGAGATTCCTCCACACTGTCTCACCCTTCAGCACTGCTCACAGTTGCTGCACAACTGCAGGTTTTATCATGAAAAGTCATCATTCCTCTTCCCCATCTCTCTCTAGTACTATCTTCATTCCTATGAAGCAACCATCTTTTACTATTTTAGTTGTTTCTTAAAGTATTTGCTTTTATATTTCTAAATCATGTTTCCTTTTTTCTATTTTACATAATATCTATTTTTTTCCTACTATAGGAAATGTAAATTTAGCTCCCTAAACTATGCTTCATACAGGCATTTTCCTTCCTAATCTTGGAAGACAGTTTTATTGCTTCTGAATAAATCAGTATATCATGTTTTTATTATGACTATAACTATGATTCATCATTGAGTCAAATAGCATATTATGATTGCATTTCCCAGTCTTAGTTCATTTGCGCTGCTATAACAAAATATCATAAACTGGGTAATTTATAAACAACAGAAATTTGTTTCTCACAGTTCTGGAGGATTAGAAGTCCAAGATCAAGGTGCTGGCAGATTGGATGCCTGGTGAGGGCCTGCCTGCCTCCTGGTTCACAGACAGCTCTTTTCACTATAACCTCATATTGTGCAAGAGACAAGGGGGTCTCTCTTGAGCCTCTTTTATAAGGGCACTAATCTCATTCATGAGAGCTCTGCCCCCATGCCATTTTCATTCCCAAAGGCCCCACCTTCTATACCATCACTTTAGGGGTGAGAATTTCAGCATATAAATTTGTGAGGGAAACACACATTCACACCTTAGCATTCCCTCTTTAAAATAATTTCGTGTTATTCTTAAAATTAATAGCTCCTTTTTTACCTACGTTTCTTTCTTTAAGACCCTGACTAAATCTCCCCATACTCTTCGATAACTTTCCATTTAATTTTCTACGTGGGCAAAACTGTCGTATTTATGTATCAGTTCCATTTATCTTTCCTGGATACATTTTTCCCAAGCCTGTCATTATCCTGTACGTGATGCTGTCAGCCTACAGGGTTTCCCTTCTCTTTCTCATTCTGAATCCCTGATGTCCTGGATTCCCTGTCTTCCTCTTTCTCGATTTAATCCCTTGTTTTGTAGGATACATCCTTCAATAGCTTACTGAGAAGAGTGTGTGGGAAATCTAAAAATAATAAAGAGACCATGTCTGCTTGAAATGTCTTTATCTTAATTTCACACTGGCTTGGTCATCTCACGAAGTACACATTTCTAAGTTGGAAATCATTCTTCTCTGAAATTTGAAGTATTGCACCAGTGCCTTCTAGCTTCCCGTCTTGCATTTGAGAGGCTGGATGACGTTCTTAGTTTGGATCCCTGTACGTGGCTTGATTCTGTTGTTTTCTCTATGGGAACTCCTCTTTGTAGCCATATTTCTGAAATATGAAATTCAACAAGACCTGGAACAAGTTTATTTTCCAATCATCATTGTATTAGGTACTCAGCACCCTTCTGTATCCAAAAACTCACGTCTTTCAATTCTGAAAACTTTTTGGTATAAATCTTTGATAGTATTTCTCCTCTATTTTCTCTATTCTCTCTTTCTGAATTACCTATTATTTGGATGTTAAAATTATATTACCTTCTAATTTCCTTATATTTCTCTCCCATTTTTCACTCCTGACTTTCGATCTACTTTCTAGAAGTCCTCAAACAGACCCAGGTTTGGTGGCTCATGCCTGTAAGTCCCAGCTACTTGCGAGGTCAAAGTATGAGGATTACTTGAGCCCAGGAGTTCAAGGCCAGCCTGGGCAACATAGCAAGACCTTGTCTCTTTAAAAAAAAAAAAAAAAAAAAACACAAAAAAAAAACTAAACTAAAAAAATAGACATCCTCAAACTTATCTTCTAAACCTTCTATTGAACTGTTTATATCCGCTATTATATGTTTATTTTTCATGAGCTTTCATTCCTTAATAAATGCTTTTAGTCCTTTAACAAATGTTTTTATAAAACTCTTTTTTTTGTTTTATGTATATAAATTGCCTTCTCTCTCTCAGGATATTATTATCTTTCTCTCCCCCATCCCCCTGTTTCTTTTACAGTTTTTGGGATCCCTGCGCTAAACTTTTTCTTCTGACTTTTTTTTCAATTTTGGTTTCTGTCTTCACATTACAACCTTCCTCTTGGTGAACCCTTCATATTTAAAGGTCAGCCACCAAAACCCTTACTGGAAGCTCTGTATGCATGATTTGTCAAGGGACAGGCTCCACCGTAGGATGCTTGGTAGGGACGTGGCCATTCGGTGTCCACAGATCTCTCCCCCACTCTCCTGCCAGTGTCCCGGGAACAGAACAGGAAATGAAGTCAAGGGAGTCTCACAGTTAAAATGTAGACTTTCATTAAATCCTGTCTCCACATGGCTTCAATCCCATCTTTAGCTGCCAACAGGCACATTTTTATTTGTCACAGTTTGCATCCTGATTGGTCCTTAGAAACACACGGTCATCATCAATGTGGAGACTATGGAGTTAGGGTAGGCCTGGGAACTTTATCGTAGGGTGGAAGGGAGACATACCAGAGGATACCCTCAGTGCACTAAATCCATGGTTAGAGGAAGCAGAAGGGGTGCCAGAATCCGAGGGCAGCAAGAAGTGAGAGTAGCATGCAGGAGAGAAGGTGCCATATGTGCACTTTACTAACTTTTATGCTCGTCCTCATTTACTCACTTTCAATGGGCCAAGACAATTGACTTTTAATTCTCTCTACCCACTCCCATCTTGCTATGTCTTACGGGGCAAAGAAGTGGCAGGGAAGGTAATTCTAACTCAGGGAGTTTATACCACAGCAATATGCCCATCCAATGGTCAACTGTGAACAGAACTGCTTACCGGGAGGCTCTATCATGAACATGCCTGGTTTAGCAGAAATTCTGCTTGTGATCTTATGGTTCATTTCCCCAAATAATGTCATCAAAAAATATAACGGATAATCACTGTTGTGTAAATGAGTTGCAATTTTAAAAGGCATAATAACAGACCTTGTGTATTCCAACCATCAAAAGGAATGTTCCCAGCCCTCCTCCTATTTCTCTTGGAACATCAGCAAACTTAATTGTAAGGGAAGTATAATAAAAAGATCTTAAGTTATCCTGCAGACATGAAGACATGGGAAGTTGGCTATAAAATTACATTTGGGTATTTTTTCTTATTCCCTGTTCAAACTCTGTCCAAAATTTCTCTATGAAATAGGAAACTTTCTTCCCCTTTCCCGCCTCTGCACTCTGCATGTTCAGAACTAACTAGCCTTTTATAAACTCTCCCCTTTATTCCCCATCCCAACCCTAAAATACTCAGCAGCATTAGAGGCTCATTCTTCATTGCTTTCACTGTTAAGAAAAAAAAAATTGAGCCCATAACAATGAACTTCCTACCACTGCCAAGATAAATTGTGATCAATCACAAAAAAAAAATACATAATCCAAGAGAATGAGTATCAGCAGTTTCAAAGAAAATCAAGATGTGTAACCAAATAAACACAATATGCTCCTAAATACCCGGGAATCAAATTTGTAATATAAAAGGCACAGGGTGTCTTAGAAGTTATTGATTAAACCCCAAACTGAAGTTCGCATGGTATTTCAATAACAAGCACCGCGAGCTGTTTTCCCTTGCTTCTCCTTTTCTTTCACTTTTTCCTCCCCTCCTGTTCTTCTCTGGATTGAAAACTGAGGGATAATGTTAACTCATCATGATGTGAATTATGATCAAATTACATTCACTTTTGGGGTATAGCCTTCACCTAGAATATCCTGATTCTTTTTTACCTTAGGCTTTAAGCATGGAAGATATGGTACATATGTCCATTCCTTTGTTCTGCATCTTAAGCATAATTCATGGTCCTACAATCTAAAGAGTATGTTGCATGCTCAACACTGGGGCACTCAAAGCAAGTTCTGTTTAAAAGATGTGTGATGGGTCAAGCCTGAATAATCCAAAGGGACTCCAAAGCATAAACTAAGGTCATAAATGTTTAAGGAAACCTAGCCTTGAGTTTTCCCATAGGACAGGAGGAGGGGAAAGAGAAATCAAATAAATTCCAGCTAGATAAGCAGTCTGAGTGAAGGACAAGAGTACTGGGGGAATGGGGAAAAGGAGATCATAAAGCCAGGAAAGAGAAAGGTTCATTAAACTCGTGTTTGAAAGGAAATTGTATAAGCAGTTAATAAAGAGATCAAAACACAAGGGGTATGTTCCCAGGACCCTGGGCAAGTGAGCATCTGGCAGCTGACTTGTATATGGTAATGTGAACAAAGTAGATACAGAAAACACAGTGGCTTGAGAATTCCAGAGAGTTCAGAGCAGACATTTTCTGTTTCAGCATTACTGAAATTGTGAGAGATGCAACATAGCTAAATGTTCCTTTAAAAATATATATATATATATTTCCTTCTGGACAATGGCAGTCAAGATTTAAGCATTGTTCGTAAAAACACTAAAAGTCTTTCAGGAAATTTAGCTACCAAAATTAAAGAACAATGTATTCCATATTACATTATCACTCTTGACCCATTCTGAACTTGTTATTTTTCCTGTGTCAAGCAGCTCACCCTAGGCAGTTGTCGGTAGGAGAGAATAATATGCAAAGGTTCGTGGTCAGAAGCTGCGGAATAACCAAAATGCCACATTAAATTTTTCTCATGAGAATTCTGCAAAATGCATGTGCAGGAAGCATTTCAGCAAATGTATGTAGGAAAGAAGATTCACCACATAAGCCACTCTTCTCTCTGCAGGAAATGATAGTCCAGTATCAACAATGTTTCCTGAAAGCTGACCCCTTAGTCAGAGTCCAGCTGCTCTTGTTAACAACAAAGCTATGATTTATCTCTCAAGGATGTAAAGGAATGAAAGGCAAAACTGAGAAAGTTATGACTTATACAGATGAGACTGATCCCATGGGACAATGACTTTCCCACCATTTCTAGCTTCTGTTTTATACATTCTGGTACCAAAACATATCTCAGGGTCATTCTGGTGTGAAATGCCCCATCACTATCCTGTTATTTCACTTTTTCAGGGTAGTGCTTCCTTAGATAGAAATTCATTAATTAAATTGCTTTAATTTATGAAGTAAACATTTTTTGCCAGAACAAGATTCATTGTGTTTGATTGTATACTTGTTTTCTTGAACATGTGCTAACTTGCATGGGGTAAGCCATGTTTCCAAGCATGCTGAATAATTTGTCTGAAGCACAATTCTCAGTCTCACCTTCCCTTTTATGTTCATTTCAAAAAGAAAGAAGAGAGTTTCTGCTTCGGAAGACATATGAATGTAGGAAACAAGAAGTAAGATCCACCCAACTCCAAAAAATCCACGCCCAAAGATCCAGTTGATAGGCCAATATTTTCATCTCTTCTTTCACAAGTCATTATCAGATTCCCTTTCCTAAGTTACTATAACACCCGTCTTTCTGGAATGTAAACAGTAAAAAAGTTCAGATTCTACTAAATTTTTTTGTACATTTTGCCTCAGTAAAAAAAAAAAAAAAAAAAAAAGGAGGCAAAACAAATCAACAAATAGAGATCAGAGAATTGGGTGTTTTCACTCTAGTTGTGTTGTTTTTCTACTCTTTAGAGTAGGTAATAGGATCACACACCTTAGACCTGTTGTCTCTATTTTATACATCCACAATACTCAACCACAGCATGTATGTTTACTCATAATTACATTGTGGCTCTTCATGGCATGAACCATCAAAAGAAGGTCAAATTAGTTTTAATGTTGCATGTACTATATTTTATTTAATTTTTTAACTGGAAATCTATGTAACTGTTAATTAACCACAACATTTTCTTAACCAAGACACTTCAATGTATGTACATATTTCATACTTGGGAAAAGTAGTCTAAATTCAGTCATAACACACCCACAGAATAGCTTTAACAGGGAGGTAGATTTTGTAAAGAAAATAGATTTTCAACAACCCTATCAGTGAAAGAAGCCAGGCACAAGAGACCATATGTTGTATATTTCTATTTACATGAAATGTCCAGACTAGGTAAATCTACAGAGGTAAAAAAGTAGATTACTAGTTTGCAAGGGCTGGGGGTGGAAAATGGGAAGAATAGGGGACAACAGGAAGTGACTGCTAATGGGTATGAGGTATCTTTTTTAAGTGATGAAATATTCTAAACTTAAATTTTAGTAATAGTGCACAATTCTGTGAATATAATAAAAATCATTGACTTATAGAAATGGGTGACATGAATAGCATATAAATTATGTCTCCTGTATTAGTCTGTTCTAATACTGCTATGAAGAAGTACCTGAGCCTGGGTAATTTACAAAGAAAAGAGGTTTAATTGACTCACAGTTCCAGATGGCTGGGGAAGCCTCAGGAAACCTACAATCATGACAGAAAGGGAGGCAAACACGTCCTTTTTCACACGGCAGCAGGAGAGAGAAGTGCCGAGCAAAGGGGGAAGCCCCTTATAGAACCATCAGACCTTGTGAGACTCAGTCACTATCATGAGGACAGCATGGGGGTAACCACCCTCACAATTCAATGATCTCCCACCGGGTACCTCCCACAACACATGGGGATTATGGGAACTACAGTTCAAGATGAGATTTGGGTGAGAACACAAAGCCTAACCATATCATCCATGTAACACTTTTTTAAAAATATCCTCTCAGAGGTAGTTTCCTAGAGCTGCTCGATATATGGATGGGTCAATAAAATCCAAGTGAGAGGGATCCTTAAGATGAATCGCCTTAGCCTCACCCTCCTCTTTCTTTGGCAGTGATATTGGTTGAATTTCTGTTTCCCTCTCTGCTTTCAGCCCATGGACTTGGAGTTGTGCTTCCCCATCAGTTCACTAACTTTGCTTTGAATTTCTGGTTCTCCTTAAAGTAATATCCAGTACCCCTGTTTTAATGTCCACTGATCACTGACCCTGCCTCCTGGGTCTCATACAAAGTCTGACACCTGAACACATTTTGGCATCCTTGATCAGCTCACTCCTGGACTTTGTCAAGTGGAGTGTCAGTCTCCTCCGGAAATGCTAGGTTAGAACCAAGGTGGGGGCTCTGATGGACCTCAGGCCAGGCTCTTCAAGCAAAGAAGACTTGGCTTGATCTTGTGACAGCCATTTGTATTTAAATGAGATGGTGGGAAACATATGGAGACCTACAAAAGGTAATACCCAGAAGCTTCTTAGGCATTACACTGACCTACATATTATATGGTTTTCCATCTGGGCTGAGCCACCCTGCCCCCGATCAGGACAGATGTTATAGGGAGATGGAACAGAATGCAGGGAGTTCACAGCAGTACTATCTGGTCCCCCAGCATCAGGCATGTCCCCATCTGCCCATGATATTCATGTAGGCCCTGGAAGCACTGCTTCATATAGCGATTGTTTATTTAATGTCCAAGTTTGGAATGGCTTAGAAAAAGAAAAAGACCTAAGAGCTTCTATGATCTCATGGAAGATAAAAATCAGACATGTGGTTTCCTTGGGTTCTTCAGCTTTTCCCAATTTTCTCCACCCCACATTCAGAGCTCTATTTGCCTTCATCTGCAGAATCTCTGTAGGAAGCAGTTTTGAAAGGAACTGCTGAGTCACTGAGTTATACTGTGGTCTGACTCTCTGATACTTTAAAGTAGGATTTGAAGAAATTGCTTGAAAGCACTGATATCTTTTTCTCACCACTGGCAAATGGGAAGTTTTCACAGACTGGAAAGCAATGTTTTTTAAGTGAGAAATATAAGAATCAATTTATCCATCATTCCATTATCCTGCCCAAACACTTAATAAATAAGGGACAGGCCAGAACACTTCAGTTAATTACATAAAATGTTTTATTTGTTTGTTTGTTTTTAAGTTTAAAGAGTCCATGAGCTGCTGACAGTCTAAGAAAAATTCTTTTAGGCATTTAGCTGGCAGTTGTCACAGTTTGAATGGATGGTTTATTCAAAATGAAGATTAAATTTCCTTATAGCAATTCTAGTTTCATGGAACTTTAAATCTTAAAATAATTTAATTAAAACACCCTAATCTTATATAAAACAAAAGTAAGACCCAGTGAATAGAAGTGACTTGCCCAAGTTCCCATAGCTAAATATATGGCAAAACTAGGAATAGAAGGACCCGGGTCATCAGACTGCGGAAATAGGGCCCTATTTTACTTCAGGATTTGTCAATAATTTATGATGATGTGAATCTTCTGAAACTTACACATGATTCAAACACACTGGGGTGGTAGGAAAAAACAGATTTGGAAGGGATGAGGAGGAATAAGAGGGTCAAATAGCATCTTTATTCAGGCTCCCTGCAATGGTTGAAACAGAGAATATTGTAAAGAATATTACATGCTTTCCTGAATCTAAAGTAGCACAGCTCTGCTGGCAGCCAAGGAATCAGGGAAACAGAAATCCCAACACCTCCACACTCAGTGCCTGGAAAATGAGAACCTAAAGCTTACTGCATTAGGATAAGGATAAGCCCAAAATGAATCATGACCCATGCCAGCCTTAAATAGTTACCATAATCTCTTACACTTGTGTAGTATTCTCTTATATTAAAATAAGAATCCTAGTTGTATGCATTTATATTTGATATATAAATATACATGTGTCCTTAAAGGGTCATCTACTATAAAGGACATTTTTTTAAAGAATTGCAAGGAAGAAATAAAGTATGCTACATTTCATTAGACCATTCTCTTGATTTTCCGGAGATCTGACCTAATTTCTCTTTAGGCCTATTAGAAAATGACATCCTTCCATTGGCAGAAACCATCTAACTACTTTTTGTTATGAGCTATTTCCAACATTGCTGATCTGTAATTCTACAGAGCACTTTCATGAGGGCAGAGGGCAACTGTGAGTCATAGAGACTCTGGGAGGAAAGCAGAGTTCTTTGTCTGAATAAGGAAAAGTTCAGTTTTTCCTTAGGTTTTGGGCATATCAGTTATTGCTGTCATTGGGAGTGTTTCTCAGAACTGAAAGTGAGCCTTTTAGAAAGGTTTGACACCAGGCAAGTGCTCTTTGGGGCTTGCACTCTTTTAGAAGAGCTGCACTTTTCAGTGATAAGTACAAAACCTAGGTTCCCTGATGAATAACAGCTTGATGATACTGGGTAAGTTACTGAACTTCTCTATGAAATTACATCAGCCATACCATTAGGCTGTTGTGACCATTCAATGAAGTAAACACATAAATGTACCCAGCTCATCACCTGCATAGATTATATCCTCCATAAGGAATAGTTCCCTTCCTTCCTCTTGGCTAAGAGAAGTGGAGGTCTGGCCATACTGCTGGAGAGAAGAGTTGTACCATAAACAGACTCCACTGAAACCATGTGGACTTTGGGAAGACTGCGCCCAAACTATAGCTCAGAAAGAACATTTGGCGAAGGAGCCCAGGTCTATCCAACATGACAGGCACTCTTCTTCATGGTCTAGCCTAGTGCTATTCAAAGTGTGGTCCTTGGCCCAACCATATCAATATCATCTCAGACCCTCTAAATCTGGATCTCTGGAGTAGGGCCCAAGAATCTGTGGTTCTACCAGCTCTCCAGGTGATTCTTTTGCAGGCTCAACTTTGAAAAACACTGCTTTAGAGAAAGTGTTACTAGCAAACTCAAAAGGACAGGAAGACATGGACCTGGGTAACAATCAGATTTTCAGGGGCTCAAGTCAAGGAGGTTTTAAGAAAAGGTGTAACAAATGACTGCTAGGAAGCCTGTGGGAAAAACCTTTAGGAATCATGTAACAATTATCAATTTTATAAACACTTTCGTTCAGTTAGCAAACATGAAGCCACATGCTGCTTATTAATCTTCTAACCAGAAGTGAGCCACGGAGTTTTTTACAATTTGGCTGTACAGGCTGATTCCCAAGACAAGAAGAGATCATCCACAAAATCCTTAAATAAAAAGAGCCTGAGCGCTTATTTTTGGTGACAGCAAGCAAAGAGGGAGATGGGAAGACAGCATTTTACTCAGCAGTCAGTCGTAGGAGGAAAAGAACCAGGGAATGGAAGCAGTCCAAATCCCTAAGGCTTTCAGAAAGCAAGGGAAAAAAATAAGAGCTAGACATGGGACTGAAATCCAGAGGTTGAGACATGACCCATCAGGCACATAACTGGCAGCAAGCCCAGCAGCGAGGCTCCCTCTTAGGAACTAAGCATCTGCCTGTTTCCACGTCTCTGCAACATACTAAATTATCTGTTAGCAAGTAGTTACAGCATCCAAAAAGATCAGGGACACAGGACACTTAGAAAATTCAATTGTGCATGTAAATATTTACCTAGCTACTTCCTTGGAGTCCACAGACCTGTGACATTTTACTGGCAGACAGACTTTATGATTTCAGTGTGCCACTATATTTTATTAGAAATAAGTGAAAAAAAAAACAAAAAAAAAACTCAAAACAACTTGGAAAATAGAGATGCTCCATAGTCAGGGTTTATCCACCAATGCCTCTGAAACTGTAGGGGCTTCAGTGCAGACCTTCAATCCACAGTACCTGATTCTGAAGTGGCATGTCCATGTAAGAGAATTTAACATCCTAAGGATCCGCCAGGCTCTTCTATCTAAAGCCAGGACCATTGATCCCCTTTTTAGGGGATCCCTTAACCCCACCAACCCTCAGGATCTGGATGTAATATAAACATTAACTGGAAGAAATCAGTTGCGTATCTCAGGTAGACTTATCTTCTAGGTAATCTTATTCCTAGACCTGCTCTTGCTTTTAGTTCCAGTTATATTTACTTTGCCTTTGCCCTGCTCTTGTGGCTGGTGCCCTCTTTGTGTTTCATCATGAACCTGCTATGTGCCCATCTCAAAGCTGGACACTGTGGTTCAAACACGTCCTTCAGGAAGCCACTAGTCCACTTCCTGTTGGACAAGATTCTGAACTTCTTTCCCAGATGAGTAAAAGAACCTGTGTTCTGACCTGATTAGAAATTGAAAACTCAGTCAAAAGATTGGCAGAGAAAATTGTGGAAATCTCTGAAAGTAGAGAAAAATGAAAAATACAAGAGAAAAGGAAAGAAACGTGAAGGACCAGTACTGAGAATATAGTATCTAAACAACAAGTTTCATGAAAAAGAGGACAAAAAACATTGAGGGAGGAAATCGTCAATTAAAAAATTTAAGAGAATTTCCTAGAACTGAAGAACATTTGTCAGAAAGAATGTCAAGATGGATGAAAACAGTCACACCCAAGCACATCACTGAGAAATTTCAGAACACTAGGGGTAAAGGGAAGAGCCAACACAGTTGCAGAGAGAGGGGTGAAGATCGTATTCAGAGGAACCAGAAAGTGAAATAGCTTCTAAAGATACAAAAAAAAATAGAAAACTAGAAATTAATAGAGTAATGCCTTCAAACTTCTGAAGGGAAATTATTTTCAGTCTAGGTTTCTATAAACAGCTGCACCATTATTCAAGTGTCAAAGCAAAACACAGCTATTTTCAGATATTCAAGGGCTCAAAAAATTTTTCTAAAGTGATGAAGGCCTTCAGGCTCAAACAGTGAAAAGTACAATTATAAATAAGCAAATTTAAAATAAGACAATCCCAGTGAATACAGAAAGTTATGCAGGGAAGGAAAAAAATATATACATGTGCATGGTTTCATCTGTGAATAAAGTACAGAGGTAATAACAACATAAACTTGTCTACTGGTCTAACCAAAGTTACAAGAGGTCAGAGGAATAGGAAGAAGGATGGTGAGGTATTTGGGATGACTCTGTGTGTGTGTGTGTGTGTGTGTGTTGTGCAGAAAGAGGAGGAAAGAGAGCTGAAATCATCTTCCAGTGTGGGAAGTCAATAGATAATGTCTAAAACTGGAGGGGAAAAAAATCAAGGAATACAAATAGTGAGCTATGGGGCCCAGGCGTGGTGGCTCACGCCTGTTATCCTAGCCCTTTGGGAGGCTGAGGTAGGCGGATCACTTGAGGTCAGGAGTTCAACACCAGCCTGGCCAACATGGTGAAACCCCGTCTCTACTAAAAATACAAAAATTAGCCAGGCATGTTGGCACACACCTGTAATCCCAGCTACTCAAGAGGCTGAGGCAGGGGAATCACTCGAGCCCAGGAGGCGGCGGTTGCAGTGAGCCGAGATCACACTACTGCATCCCAGCCCAGGTGACAGAGCGACACTCTACCTCAAAAGCAAACAAACAAATAAACAAATAAATAGTGAGATATTATTCAGAAATATGGAAGAAAATGCAAAAATCAAAAATCACCTAGGAGTTACAAGTGTTTGCTTCTGCAGAAAGGCAGGGAGGTAAAGCAACTTGAAAATATTGTTTTTCATTACTAAATTTTAGAGCTTTTTGACTCCTAAATGTATGGACAATTATAATATTGACTAAAATAAGCAGACGAGACTGAGGCCCAGCCCTGCTAAAAAATATAATAGGATGGTGGTTAAGACATTGTGTCTGAAGTTAGATCACCTTAATTCACATCCTGGTTTTGTCCCTAATTATATGACCTTGAGCATTTTAACCCCTATAAACCTCTGCTCCCTCAACTTCAAATGGCAGTTGTAAAAATATTCACATCAGAGTGTTGCTGTGATGTTTAAATGGTAAAAGGACTAGGAAGCGGTTAGCAGTGCCTGGCATATTATAAGCATTCTTCTTTTCGTCCAACAGATATTGAGGATGTCTTCTATATATCAGGCACAGCTGTAAGCATTTGGGATTTATCAGCGAATATAAAGAATCTCCGCCCTCATGGAACTTAGTAGAAATTAATGGGGAGACACAGACAAGAAACAATCAACATAATACTAAATGAATGATAAAGTACATTGAAAAATGGCCAGTGATGCATGCTATGGAATGAAAACATTAGGGAAAGGGATATCAGACTGCTGGCAAGGGGAGGCAGGTAGTGCCTGCAAATTTTAAATACATTGGTCAAGAAAAGACCTGGTGAGAAGGCAACATTTGAGCAAAGACTTGAAGGAGCTGAGGGACCAACAATTGAAATATTTGAGAAGAGTATTTGTAGGCAGAGGAATAGGTAACTCAAAGCCTCTAAGGTGGCCATGTGCATGGCCTGTTTGGATGTGGATGGAGCCAAGTGAAGGAAAAGTGGCAGGAGATGAGGTCAAAGGAGAACAGGGCACCAGAGAGAGCAAGAAGAGCCTTGAAGACATGAGCAGGACCTTGAATTTTACTTAGAGCAAAGCCAGGACTTGACAAAACAGGTTGCAGGGACTTGGGCAGGGTGATATGATCTGATTTGTCAGCTCCTGTGTTAGAGAGAGCACATAGGCAGGAATGGTGGGAGCCAGGAGAGCTGCACAGTGGGAGGTGCCCACAGTGTTCCAGTAAGAACAGGTGGGGCTCAGACCAGCACTGCAGAGATAAATCATTCTATTTTCTATACCACTGAATACATTTTAGCTCTTACTATGATTTACCCAAGATTACACAACAAGTTCATGACATAAGTGTGAGGCATGCTCCAGCTTCCCAGTCTTCCCGTGAATGAAGAGAAACTATAAATGGAAAATTGAAATTGAAATACATATTATTTTGTCCTTACATACATTAGTAAAATCGGTATGAGATGCATTTCTTCTCAATCATAAAATCTCTGTTATTCTATAGCTCCTACTACCTTGTACATTAAGTATAATTCAGCATTGATGTGGGTGAAGATTTATTCATTCATTGAATCTTGATAATCAAGGTATGGCCCCTACCCTCAGATTGCTTAACCAAGTGCTAAGGAAGAATAGGTGAACATAAAGAAATAAAGCACACATAAGAAAATGCCCAGTGCCACAAGCTGATTTGACTGCTCTAGGCAGTCCAGAGGAGGGCAGCTACTGCTCTTGTCTTGGGGAAGGGTGAGGAGGTGGTGTGCTAAAGGCTCCATGGAGGACGTGAGAGATGTAGGATCATTCATATTTGGATATTTCAGGATGAGGCAGAGGGGCTGGATATTCCTAGAAATGGGGAAAAAAAAGGCATGGAGACAGAACATTTCCATGTTAATAAGTAAAACAATACTTTTTAAAGTTTAGCTGGAGCACACAGCATGGAAAAAGGAATAATGAAACCATGAGAAATAAGGGTGAGGAGGTTACTCAAAACCAAATTAAGGAGGGTCTTGCCACGCAGAGAACTCCAGATAAAGATGGTAACAAGAAAGGAAGACAAGAAAAATAAACACTGCACTTAGCCAACGCCTTGACCACTGGTCTGTCTATGTAGCTTCCAATTGTCAAATTCATTTTCCAAGATTAGGAGGTGGGCAGAAACAGGAGTAAAGTTAAAACTGTCAGCCAAAAATTGATTTTTTCGCTTGAAGTGTTTCTTTTTTAAATTTGAGATTATTTTACCTTTGGACACATATCTTGATTTGTTTTGCTTACTCTGTCTTATAATATAGTAAGTATAATTAGACATTGCTTTAGGTAAAGTTTGAGGCAGGCAATGATGGAAGCCAGGAAACCAGTACAGTGAGAGATGCCCATGGCATTCCAGTAAGAGAGGATGGGGCTCAGACTAGCAGAATAGAGAGAAGTGATTGACTTTCTATATTTCTGTACACATGACACCATGCCACTTATCTTACTTTCTAGACTACTGAATAAATAGACTTTGTTTCTGAAGTCAAGAAAGAAAGGATCGCTCACCTCCTGCATAGAAGTAGCTTTCTGAGCATTAGGAAAACAACACAACACTTGATCTAATGACCAGCCTTGTGCTTTGTGTCCATTTTTATGGCAAGTCACTGGGGTGAGAACCATGATCAAAACACAATAAGGAAACATTTTCAAATGCTACACACAGTGACATAAGCCTGCAGCCTGACTTTGCACCTCGGTATCTGCACCCCCTGCAATTCAGTTAAACAGTTTTGTTGTTCACATATCTCTTGGATATCCTAATATGTAGAAACATAGCGCTCACTCAACAGGCTCTGAGATTTTCTGTACCCCAGATTATCTGGAGAGATGTCAATTTTATGGTGGTATTTTCCAGTCTTCAGAGAAGTCTGGCAGTCCCCATTGCTGCCAATAATAACAATAGCTAACACTGATTGAGAACATACTCTGCCTGGCATGTGCAGTCTCTTTTGATCCTTCAACAGCCCTGGGAGGTAGATGCAGTCATCTGGCCCACTTACAAATGGGAAAGCCAAGGCAGAGAGAAGTTAAGTAACTGGCCATGGATCACAGAGGTAGAAAGTAAATGAATGAATGAATGAACGTCTCTCTCTTCCTTCTCAACATGGAGTCCAGTGTCTGCCAGCAGTTCTTGCCTAATTCTTCCCTTCTGCATTAGGTGTTCTTCTGGATATGCAAATGAAGTCCTCAGACTATATCTGTTTCTTTCTATGAAGGAATCTGGATTAGTCTCTCAACATGGACACTTGTCAAATCATCTTGTCCTCTTGCAGTTTTTAGCCTCTTTCAGTTTGAAAAAGCCCCTGACCTCACTTCACACTACACCATTATTATTCTGTTTTCTTCTCAGAACTTTCACTATTTTATCTTGAGGGGTTTCTTTCTTCCACTACATCTCATCATTTTCAAATGTCAGATTAACTTGTCACCTTGCATGCCCTTCTGGAGAATTTAAAATCATTGTTCATCAAGACCATGCTGGAATCAACAACCCAATCCAGACAAAAACTAAGAATTAAAATATCATTACTAGAATGGGAAAGGAAAATAAGACTGTTCTCCAGCTGCATATACATCTGTGTATTTCTTTGGATGTTGACTTTGAAATGCTAAAACACTCCCATGTGAAAAAAGATCCATCATTTTGTTGTTTATGCATCTGAGTACACAAACATATGTTTGCAGATGTCTGGAGAACCTGGTTTACAATAGCAAGCTAATTCAACCAACATGCTGAGAGGTCATATATTAATTTTACAGAAATTTACAAAAGCAGATATATTACACTTACACATGAATAAATTATGACAATTTTAATGGAATCATTCATCTAAGTAAGTTTGATCCAAATAATCCTTATTCTCCTACATAGGTACAGAATATTTTTTAATGTGCACTTAAATATTTTTATAGAAAAAGGGAACTGAAGAACATTAAGCTCTATTTATATTTCTCTAAATTATCTTCCAAATTCTGTCACTGTACATGCATAAGTGCATTTTTATGTCATTGTATCATGCAAGGATTCTGTTTTGCATTCTGCTTTGTCTTCATTTTATTTAATATTCCTTTGTACCTAAATAGGCCCCATGCTTGACTGGTTTGCGTCATAGAATAGTTATGTGGTGCTCCTTCATGATGCTATTGCTGTTTGCATTTTGTTTTTGTATTCTGAGTTGTATTCTATCTTCCACTATTTTAATCTGAGTTATTTTTTGTATCTTTATACAATTTACATTTTTCTACTTCGGGGTACCTTCAGAGAGCACAGCTTCAACTAAATGTTAGATTTTTCTAAACTTTTGTTTAAGCAAATTTTAATTGAGAGCTTGACTAAAACACACACACACACACACACACACACACACAAGCTGTGGCAAATGAAAAAACCTAAATAAACCCTAACTTTAACCTTAATTTCCTCTAGCACTCCTTAGAGCTTGGTCAGAACATCACTGCCATGGGCAGAGTAACAGAACTGAGACCACATCAAAATGGAGGAACAGTAGTAAATATTGTGTGTGTGCATAAATTTTGCCAGTCTACTCTCCAAAGGACTATAGCAATTTACAGTGAAGGCCACTCTGTATAATTGTGCCTTCACCAAAGCCCACTGCCATTGTGTTTTACTAAAATTGCTTAGTGATGGTATTTACATAGGTTGCCTAAATGCTGCTTCAAAATACAAACCCTCATTTTGAGCAAAGTCATGCATTTTGTCACATGCTGATGTTTTCTCTCAATTTTCTTGTGAGTACACATACTGTCTCATCTCAACATTGAAATGGCTCTTAGTAGTGGAATAACACATTTATATAGACATTTATGTAACATGTCTATAATTTTTTTATTATTTTGCATTGCATTCTTCTTATACATAGCATATATTTTTATTTTTAGAGACAGAGTCTCACTCTGTTGCCCAGGCTAAAGCGTGGTGGTGCCATCATAGCTCACTGCAGCCTCAAACTCCTGCACTCAAGCCCATACTCCTACCTTAGCCTCCTGAATGCCTGGGACTACAGATGGCATGAACCACCACACCCTGGCGAATTTTTTATTTTTTGTAAAGCTGGGGTCTCACTATGTTGTCCAGGCTGACCTCAAACTCCTGGCCTCAAGTGATCTCCCCACCTCAGCCTCCCAAAGCACTGGGATTATAGATATTAGCCACTGCACCCAGCCAGCATACGTATTTTTGGAACAAATTTTATCCATTATTTTGTCATTCTGTTGTTTTCTTTAAAATTTTGCCCTATTATTATTTGTTATACGGAACTTTTTCAGCCCTATGTATTTAAAGCTGAGGCCCAGACCCAAGGATGCAGGCAGAGCCCAGGAGAGTGGATCACAGCCTTCAGGGGCAGTTCTCTGGCAGGATCCCTGGGCCAGGCAGAAGAGACCAGACAGAGAGCCCACACACAGCCCCTGACATGGAGTCTGAGAGATGCTTTTCTCCTAGAGAGATGGTTTGAGCCAGAGAAGCCAATCAGGGTGCAAAACCAGAAGGGCTAGAGGCCACCAGAGGCCAGAGAGCTCTTGAGAACTTGGAGGTGAATCAAACTGAGACTAGTTTGGGCCAGTTTGAGATGAATTAGTCACTAGTTCTTACCTCTGTGTGGGCTATTATGTGTTTTCTTAAGAAAAAAACAAAAAAGCTTAGAATAGGGCAGAAAAAAAGGCAGAAACCTCTGAGAACCTTCTACCTTATCTGTGATGATATCCTCAGTTTCTTCAGTGGTTGGGAATTTATTGTCCAATCACAAATGTTTTATCTTGTTCCAAAAAGTAGTAGAAAGAGCTTACAGAGGATTCACACAATATAATATACACACAATAATATCAAAACAGAATTAGGAAATTAGGTCAAGGGAAAATATAAACAGAAGTAGAATGTCAAGTTCAGGCAAAAGAAGAGGATAGATACACAGTCACGTGTAGCTTAAAAACACAGATATGTTTTGAGAAACTCATTGTTAGGAGATTTCATCCTAGCACAAACATCACAGAGTGTACTTACACAAACCAAGGTGATATCGCCTGCTACACGCCTAGGCTGTATGGTGTAGCCTATTGCTCCTAGGCTACACACCTGTACTGCATGTTACTGTACTGAATATTGTAGGCGATTATAATACAATGGCAAGTATTTGTGTATATAAACACAATTAAACAGAGAAAAGGTACAGTAAAAATACAGTCTTAGAATCTTACAGGACCACCGTTGTATATGAAGTCCATCATTGACCAAAACATCCTTTTGGGGTGCATGACTGTTTATGCTGAAAGTGAGTTAGGATAAGTGTCCTTCTTGGTTTTTGGTGCTTTTCTTTTTGATAAATCTGGAATTCCTCATTGTTATATGTGGTACATTTGTCACTAATTCTGTCCTTCTCTGTACCAATTGGCAGTGGTCCCTGCAGTATTTACTTTGTCCCTGCAATGTCCCTGCCATTCTCTATTGTTATGGTGCTTCTGATCTGTCAACTTTCATTCTCTTAAAATGGTTTGTAAATACTTCTGAAAGCTCATTGTAACTACATTTTCTCTTTTTAATCCCATAACATCATTTTTTATAATCCAGTTTGTTCTTAGAACAGTTTTAGATTTACAGAAAAATTAGGAACATATATAGAGACATACTCTGAAAAATTGTTTCCTCTGTTATTAAAATATTACGTTATGGCACATTTGCCACATTAATGAATCATTTTTGATTCACTATGATTAGCCAAAGTCCATACTTTCTTCAGATCTCCTTTATTTTCCCCTAACTGCTTCTTCCTGTTCAGGATCCCATCCAGTACATCACACTACATTGAGTCATCATGTCCCTTTAGGCTCCTCTTGACCATGACAGTTAGAGCCTAAGGGTAGGGTCCTAATCCTGTAGTGTTGGTGTCCTAGTTCTCTCTCCTCCATGTGCAGACACAGTGAGAAAACTACCTGCAAGCAAGGAAAAAAGCCCTCGCCAGAAGCCAACCATCACTCAATCCATCACTCAATTGGGATTTGTCTAATGTTTGTTTTCTTATGATTAGACTGGGATTTTAAGTTCTTATTCTGTCCTCAAAGAGGTAGAGCAGACCTCCCCTCTTTAAGTGTGGGCTCTGCATGGTGACTTCCTTTGAAAAGGTACAATATGGAATGAGGGGAGCAGACAATCTTGTTGAGAGGAAACCTGAGAAACACTGCCTCATTCAGGTGATCCAAGTCAACATCAATAGCAATAAGTCATCCCAATCAATATGTGATTAAAATGGTGTTTTACCTCTGTGGTATTCCTCTCCAAAACTTATTTGGAATTCTTCTGTACAGGGGATTTGCCTCTTCTCCTTCATTTATGTATTTATTCGATTATTTATTTGCGTCAGCATGAACTCATGGATATCTATTTTATCATTTGGTTTATAATTCAATACTACTTCATTTTGTTGCTCAAATCATTGCAGCTTTTGCCATTGAGAGCTCTTTCAGTGGACTCCTTTGGCATATCTGAATTAACATACTGCTATCGCTATGGGTTATGTTTCTCTGTTTTATTTGAGCACTTCTTTAATTTATGGCATTACTAGATACTTTAGGCTCATCTTACAGATTTTCTTCCCCAGCCCTAGAATAAACCACCTCTCTAAGGAGGTGTAGTTTCTTTTATTGGAGAATGGTATTAGAAACCAAGATCTGGGCACTAGGTGTGCTCATTATTTCTGGGATGTCATTGTTTCAGGGTTCTCTCATCAGACAGAACAAGAAAATATTTCTATGTAAACTAATCCACATATATACACAGCTATAAATATTCTTAAATGTAACCATCTGTATCAATAGGAAGCTAAACAAGAACTTTCATACTGATGTTGCCAACTCTAATCCATTACCACATGGATCATTCTAGCTTCTTCTCTCTGCTTATCAGTGTACTCCTACTCCAACAATGAGAACCTGGTTCCTCCAACCATACATTTAAATAAATGACCAATTCCAGTGTACACAAGTAGCAGATAGCAGTATCAGAATTTTTAACCAGTAACCCATAAGAAATAACTTTACCAACTAGGGTATAGTACTTATGTACATTTTCTTCTGCTTTTAGTCTTACAGACTGCACTCATTTCCAAAGATACTTAGGTTGGAAACTTTTCCCCCTACCCTTTCAACGAGGTTTTATTCATATATTTGTAATACCATTAAATTGTTTTGTCACATTCTGTAATTCCATCCTGGGATTCCTCAACATCCTAAATACATTTTTAATTTTTTATATTAAAGTTTACTCTCTAAATTCAGTGGGTTTTGACAAATGTACAATGTCATGTATTCCCAATTACAGCATCATCCAGAATAGTTTCACTTCCATAAAAATCCCCTATGCTATTCAGTCTTCTCTGTCTTCTCCTATACCCTTGGCAATCACTGATGTTTTAACCTTCACAAAAGTTTTGCATTTTCCAGTGAATATATAGTGAAAATCATATAGTATATAGGCTTTTCAACTGGCTTCTTTCACTTAGTAATATACATTTAAGATTCATTCAAGTTTTTTGTTGTTTGTTAATTTTTTTAATCACTGAATATTATTCCATTGTTTGTACATGCTACAGTTTATTTATTCATTCTCTTGTTGAAGGGCAGTTTTGACAACTATCAGTAAAGCTTCTCTAAAGGTTTGCATGCAGGTTTTTGTGTAGACATAAGATTTTGAAGCAGTTGGGTAAATATCTAGGAGCATAATTGCTGGATTGCATGGTTAAGACCAATTTTAGCTTTGTTTAAAAATACCAAAGTGTCTTTCAAAGTGGTTGTACCATTTTGCATTCCCACCAACAATGAATAAGAGTTCCTATCGCTCTGCATCTTCACCAACAATTTGTATTGTCAGTTTGGGGAGTTTAGCCATTCTAATAGGTGTGCAGTGGTATCTCAGTGTTGCTTTCATTTGTGATTCCCTAATTACAAAGAATGGTCTTTTCTTATGCTTATTTGCCATCTACATATATTCTTTAGCGAACGGTCTGTTCAGATATTTTGCCTATGTTTTAATTGGGTTATCTGTTTTTTATTGTTGAGTTTTAAGAGTTCTTTGTATATTTTGGACACAGATACTTTATCAGATATATGTTTTGTTAATAATTTCTTCCCATCCATGGTTTATCTTTTGATTCTCTAAACAGTGTCTTTCACAGAGCTGATGATTTGAATTCTAGTAAAATTCAGTTTATCTAATATTTTTGTATCATGGATTATGCTTTTGGTGTTACATCTAAAAACTCCTCACTGAACCCAAGGTCACCTAGATTTTCTCCTATGTTTTCTTTTAGTTTTATCCTTTTGCATTTTATATTTAGGTCTATGATACATTTTGAGTTAATTTTTGTGAAAAGTCTAAAGTCTATATCTCGGTTATTTTATTATTTATTTATTTAGCATATGAACAACTAGTTGTTCCAGCACCATTTGTTGAAAAGACTAGCCTTTCTGCATTGAATTGTCTTTGCTCCTTTACCAAAATAAGTAGACTGTATTTTGTGGGACTATTTCTGGGCTCCCTATTCTATTCCACTGAAATTTGTGTGCCTTCTTTAATCAATACTATCCTGTCTTGATCACTATAACTTTAAAGTAAGTCCTGAAATTGGATAATGTGAGTCCTCAAACTTTATTATTCTTCTTCAGAATTGTGTTGGCTATTCTAGAAGTATTCTATCTCCATTTAAACTTTACAATCAGTGTTTCAGTCTCAATAGCATAGCTTGCTGGGATATGAATTGAGATTGCTTTAACGTGTATGATTTTCCTTGTCCCTGAAAAACTTCTTTTACCATTTCTTGTAAAGTAGGTTTACTGGTAAGGAATTCCCCCAGTTTTTGTTGCTGTGAGAAACTCTTTATTTGTTCTTCACTTTTGAAGGACAATTTTGCTGGTTCAGAATTCTAGGTTGGTGAGATTTTTCCTCTCAACACATTCAATATTTAAATCAACTGTCTTCAAGTTTGCATGGTTTCTGATGAGAAGTCCAGCATAATTCTTATCCTTTTTCCTTGACAGCACTGTTCTTTTTCTCTGTCTTCTTTCAAGATTTAATCTTTATCTTTGGTTTTCTGCAATTTGAACATGATAAGCCTATATGTTGCTGCTGTTGTTGTTGCTGCTGCTGCTGTTTTCATATTTATCCTGATTTACATTCTCTGAGCTTCCTAGATCTGTTGTTTAATTAATTTTGGAAAATTCTCAGCTATTATTACTTCAAATATTTCTTCTGCTCCACTATGTCTTTCTTCTCCTCAGCATTCCAACTACAGGTATGTTACACCCTTTGAAATTGACCCTTAGTTCTTGGATGCACTGTTTGGTTTTATTTTTTGTTTGGGGGGCTGGTCTTTTTGTTTGGTTTTTTTTTCAGTCTTTTTTTTTTTTAAATCTTTGCATTCAGTTCGGAAAGTTTCTATTGACCTATCTTCCAGCTCACTGATTCTTTTCTAGGCTGTGTCCAGCCTACTGATGAGCCAATGAAAACCATTATGTATTTCTAGCATTTTTAAAATTATTTCTTAGTGTTTTTACCTCTTTGCTTACATTATTCATCTGTGCTTGCCATGTTGTCTACTTTTTCCAATAGAGCCCTTGATATACTAATCACAGTAATTTAAAAGTCTCCATCTATTAATTCCAAAGTCTCTGCCACATCTGAGTCTAATTATGGTGCTTGGATCATTACTTTGTCTCTTCAGAGTTTATCTCCTTGCCTTTTTTATGACTTGCAATTTTTTTGTTGAAAGTCAGACATGATGTATCAGGTAATGGAAGGAGAGATAAGTAGGTCTTTAGTATGATATTTTATGTTCATCTGGTTAGGAACTGGGCTGTGTGCAATGCTTTCTCTAGCTGTAGGTGCCAAATTCTTCTAGTGTCCCTTTTTTTGTTTTACCTGTTGTCTTTGAGCTTCCCCTAAGAATACTTCCTCAGACAGAGTCTGTGTCTTTTAACTCATTGTGCAATAATGCACTGTTATTATTCTGGAGTCCTGTTGATATAGTTGCAAGGTATAAGGGAGAAGTAATTTATAATCTTAAAATTCAATCACAGTCTTTTAGTGGGTTTCTGTCCTTAAGCTATGACTTTCACAAATGTTTCTTATATTTTTCCCTTCCCTCATGTGACAGTAGCTAGATGGGGCTGGGATAGGATAAATGCCACTTGTGTAAGAACCTGGATTTCTGATGTCCAAGGCCAGGAGGAGCAGAGTGTCTCAGTTTCAGAAGAGAGAGGTGGAGGAAATCACCTGTCTTTGCCTTTTTTGTTGGAAACCAACTGGATGTTCCCTGCCGACATTGAGGATGGATCTTCCTAAGTCCACCAACTTCCAGTCTCCTCTGGAAATACCACACAGACACACCCAGAAGTGATGCTTTACCAGTTCTCTACGTATTCCTTAATCCAGACAAGTTGACATCTAAAATTAACCATCACAAAAAACAAAATCTCTTTCTTTATGAGCAAAATTACCATATTTCAGTAGCCTATGCCCCAAAAAGGCTGTAGAACTAATTTAGAGTCAAATCCTTACCGTTTTTGTTCAGAGAAAAGAGTAAAGGAAGATAAGAACATTGCATATAATTACCAAAAAGTTTTATTTAGCTAAGATCCAAAAGTTTCAACTTATAACAGAAACCCAGAGTCAAAAGCTAAAATCCCTGAAAAGTCCATTTAAAAGAAAAGGAAGGTCTGAAGTCACACGTGAATGGGTTTCAGGAGATAGGACTACAAGCCACTTGAGCCAGCTGGCCTTTAAACTATCCATTTAGACTCTATTTTCCTCATTTGGCGCTTACAGTTTTTCTTTGAATAACCCTTCAGGCCCCAAGATTAATACCTACATACTTAATATTTTTAACTTTATATATGAAAATAAGTAATAGATAAATAGTAATTTATGTGCAATAGTTTTAGGACTTTATCTTATATTCTAAAAATTTGCAAATTAATTTCCTAATTCTAACAGTGTTATTTATTTACATAATTTCCTTGACTTTTCTAATTTATTTACGTGTATTTTTTATTAAAATTATTTCTAAAATATTCTCATCCTTCTTTTTATTATCTGGTTTTGTTTTTACATCAAATAGCCATTGCCAGCATTTCAAGTGTTATATTAAATAGCAACAGTAATCAGGCATATCTTTATCCTACTTCTAGTTTAAGAAAATTATTCTCAAATTTCTGAAGTAAATGTAAATACTTCTCCATTCTACATGTAGACTATTAAGAACCATCTTGTCCACTTTAGTAGTTTAATCAATGGCAAATTTTACTGAATATCTTCCCAGAATTTATTGAGCTTACTTTGTGAGCTTTTGTTTTCTTTCATA
Source organism: Theropithecus gelada (assembly GCF_003255815.1). NCBI lineage: Eukaryota > Metazoa > Chordata > Mammalia > Primates > Cercopithecidae > Theropithecus > Theropithecus gelada. Next base: position 144,386,485 of record NC_037672.1, read on the forward strand.
TTAATCTGATGAGTGCTATTTTTGTGACATAGAAGCACCACTTTGCTGAAGTACTCCTATTTAGTTAGAGCATGTTGTTCATCTACTGTAAAACTTTTTAACTTGCCTATAAATGTCCTTTTTTAACTTTTATAATTTGGTAGTAGTTTCATATTTGAATTTAGAACTACATTTTCCCTATTAAGTGAAGTACCCAACATATTTTAGTATATCTTCCAAGGAACATATTTTTAGAAATTTTAGAAATTTGAAATTTCACAGTTATATAAACATTCAAGAACTGTCAATTTTTAAATTGCATAGTAACTTTTGCTATTTCTTCCTCCCTTAACAGTAAATTTATGTTTCTTAAGTCTTGTGTTTACTTGTATCAATTTCATAAATACTTGATCACCAAATGTATTAATATAAACTGGGAATAAAGATACAGACATTATTTAAAATGTTTGTGTCATCAATGATCTTTTATGCATTCATGATTTTACTAATATTTACTTTCTTTTTATCAATTAAAACAAGCTTTTAAATAAATCATGTCAGTAATTTACTTATTCATTATTTTGAAGAACAAACTTTGATCTTCAGTGTTATTTTATTCATTTTACATTTTATTTATTCCTGCTCTTAGTTTTATTTCAGCATCTTCATTTTCAACTACATAGAATTTTTATAGAAGATCCTATTTTAAGGATAGCTTATGCTATTTCTATAGAAAGGAAGCCAAATAACATCTAATATGCTTAGTAAAGCCTGGCCTTTACTCCTATAAATGTCAACAAGTTCATGATACTATATAAAAATGAAATTACCTAAGATGGAGCTAAGTTATCCCATAAGTCAATAAACAATTATCAAACTGGATACTCTATCACTGACATATTTAAACTTCTGATTCTGGGACAGAAAAAAAAAAATGCTTTCAAATGTAAGGGATATGTGGAGGCCATGTGAAAGATTGTTAAAGGAATGGTTATATATTTCATATATAAAGGCCCAAACACTAGGTTTGGCCCTAACCTAGTGTTTGGGCCTTTATATGTGAAAGCATAAGTATGCTTTCAAAGGACTTTTAATAAGAATCAATAACTGGATTGACATGATGCAACCTACTGACTCCTATCAGTCTATACACCACCACCTGGGGAAAAAAACCCCAGAAGATCCTTGCTTCCAGGTGTGACTCACCTCACTCAAGCTCAGCCAACCCTTCTAATTTTAAAGCTGTTCTCTTCAAGGTGCTTTCAAATTTTAATGAGATCTCCAGATGGATATTGCAAAATACCTGTACCCCTTCATACACTTTGATCATTGGCTCATAAACAACTCTTCTTTTATCTTCAATGTGTTTCAAAGTTTATTTCTAAAACATAAAAATAAAATGTGCTTGTATAATCCTAGAGGTTTTTGTATTTTTGTCTAAAAGCTAGTAAGCTTCGGTTTAGATAAATTTATTTTTGTACCTGAAGTTTACATTTTTGTTGATTACAGAGCTGACAGGTCCTGTCAGATTATACAGCTGAGGATTACACAGCTGAAGTTTATGTTTTTGTTTATTATAGAGCTGACAGGTCCTATCAAAAATAATAAGCAGTCAACCTCACTAATATTTGTCCTTAAGACATGAGGCTAATCCCAGTGTATTAGTCCGTTTTCACACTGCTGATAAAGACATACCTGAGACTGGGTAATTTATTTTAAAAAAGATGTTCAGTGGACTCACAGTCCCACGTGGCTGGGAGGCCTCACAACACGGTAGAAGGCAAAAGGCATGTCCTACATGGTGGCAGGCAAGAGAGATTGAAAGCCAAGTGAAAGGGGTTTCTCCTTATAAAACCATCAGATCTTGTGAGATGTATTCACTACCATGAAAACAGTATGGGGAAAACTGCTTCTATGATTCAATTACTTCCCACCAGGTCCCTCCCACAACACATGGGAATTATGGGAGCTACAATTCAAGATGAGATTTGGGAGAAGACATAGACAAACCATTTCACCCAGCATAGCCTGTGAAGATTATTGGCTCTACCTGTGTGTTGTTAAAGATATGAGGTAGAATAAACAATCAAAAACTTATACAATGTAAATTTTATACACAACAGCATACTGAGTGGTTTCCATTTTTCGTCTTCTTTTGCTTAATTGCTGTAAGGTAGAATAGTGTTATGTTGCTGTTTTTCTTTTAAAGTAAAATTCTGGGCATTAAGTGATTGCCACACAACTTGAAAAGCACAGTAACAGGAAAGCACTGCAATACAATAAATGTTAGACTGCAAAACCCTACACGAGGCTAGAAGCTCCTTAATAGAAGGAGCCACATCTCGTTCATCTTTGAATTCCGTCTTCCTTAGGACTATCATATGTGGATCTCCACTCCTGTCAACAAGAACCAGCTTCTACTTGTCCATTCAGAGCCTCCAAACAAATTAGAAAAAGGCATCTCTTCCTCGTGTAAAATTTTTAAGTTAGTATTGTATTTATTTCTCAATTATAAAAACTACTGCAAATATAAAGTCATTTTTCATAAAATTCATAAATCAAATTATTGAACATAAAATATAAAATTCAAAATCATAATCATAATAATTAAGAATACCAGCTAACTACAATGTAGTAATTTGTTATAAAATAATTACATATCATGCTTCCTTGGCAAATAAATTTATTACAACAATTTCAATATTTATTTGTAACTGTGTCTCATTCTATAGAAATGACCACTGGTTTAGACTACATATCTTACAATATTCTAGTCCTTAAGTCATGTTTAATAAATTTTCAGTTTGAGAAAACATTTTCCATAGGTTACTGATATTGACAAAATTAAATATAAACCGAGGGCCAGATAAGTATTTGACACTGTCTGCAGTAAATTAAGATTGTATGATTATATCCCATCTAACATGTTATTCCTCACTATGTATACCAGTTCATTTCTATTGCAAATCTTTGTGTAATTGCAGTAATTCATTCTACAATTTTTCAAAGGTGATATGTAATCTATAATAGTGGTCAGCAAATAATGGCTCACAAGCTGAATCTGACCCTCCTTCTGTTTTTGTACGGCCAACAAATTGCTTTTACATTTTGAAAAGAATAATATTGTAGGACATGAAATTTATATAAAATTTAAATTTCAGTGTACATAAATAAAATTTTATTAGAACACAGCCATATTCATTTGCTTATGCATTGTCTGTGACTATTTGTGCACCATAATGGCAGAGTTGAAAAACTTCAAGAGAGACCATATGGCCCACAGAGTCTAAAATATTTAATGGCTGGCCCCTTACAGAAAGAGTTTGCCAACCACTGATCTAGAACTCTGAAAAGGCCATGAGTGTTTTTTAATATTAAAAATGTTTTTAAATGATACTTGTATCATTATTATGTATTAATAGTAACAGTGATATTATATTATGTCATTATATATTATTATAATATAGCTATTAGTGTATTAATTAGTGCATATTATTATGTTTATTGGTGTATATTGCTAATATTCCACATATTTAGGTAGCTTTAACCATATCATCAGCAATTTCTAAAACACAATGGCACACACTTCTTAGTTCTTAGTAATGTAATGATATCAACTGGCTTCTCCCTCACATATATGACAAGGATTTTAAATTTTTTTATACTTAGTAAATACATTTTAAACACAATACAATGTTTACTTAAACTCAAAAGTAGTTTGTTTGTTCTTAAAAGACAATCTCCACTCCACCCCTAGGCAGAAATTCAGATTTTTGGGGCACTCACTCACCTGGATCAGTAGCCTAACCCACCCCACCCATCCTGTGCAGAGATCACGGTGCAGCAAGGCCCTCTTTGCTCCACACTCAGGCAGGTCTCCAGGCAGCTGAAGCATCCACTCTCCTGGATTAAGAATTAAGGCCACTCCCTGATCCACAAGCAGAGAACGCGGAGCTGAAGAGGTTTCTCAGCCCCCATGCTTCGACACACCTCTGGGTGCTTGGTGGACACCCTCTTAATTCTCCCTCCACACTAGTGCTTATGCCTGACATCAGGGGACCTATAGGAGAACCTGCCTGGCCTGGTCCTGCCCCTCACGGCCCTCACCCCACAGGACTAAGCAGGCAGTTCAGACCACTGTGCATTCCATGAATCAGCCCATTGCCTGAGGCAACAGAGAGCTTCTTCCAGTAAACAAAGATCAAGTACATACACAGCCATGTCAGTCACAGCCAGCTCTTACCTATAAATGCCACCTATGAGCTGTAGGTTGAGCCACACAGTCCAATATAAAACCTACTGAAAGAAGTGCATAGGGCTACAGAAGCAAAGCCAAAAGACCCTACCCAGCATTTTTTTATAGTCACACCCTCTACGGAGATGGAGAAAGGAAAAGAGAAAAACAAAACAACATTAATATTTTAGGGAAAGAAAGAAAAAGAAAAAATCCTACCTGCATGAAAATAATTATAAATATTATAAATCCCAGGGTCTCCAGATGAGAAGAAAGCAGTGTGAAAATTCTGGTACCATGAAAAATCTGAATGTAGTGACACCACCAAAGGAATGCACTAGCTCTCCAGCAACAGTCCCTAACCAATACAAAAACTCAGAAATGACAGATAAGGAATTCAAAGCATGGATTGCAAGGAAGCTCAGTGAGATCCAAGACAAGGTTGAAAATCAACACAAAGAAACTTCTAAAGCAATCCAGGAAATGAAGGAAGAGATAAATATCTTAAAAAGAAATCAATCAGAGTGTCTGGAATTAAAAAACTCACATAAGGAATTTCAAAAAATAATTGAAAGCTTTATTAATAGACTAGACCAAGCAGAAGAAAGATTTTCAGAGGCTGAAGACAGGTCTTTTGAACTAACCCAGTCAGGCAAAAATAAAGAAAAAAGAATTTTAAAAAATGAATAAAGTCTTCAGGCAAAAATACAGAAAAAAGAATTTTTTAAAAATGAATAAAGTCTTCAAAATATATGAGATTATGCAAAGCAACTGAATCTACAAATTATTGGCATTCCTGAGAGAGAAGGAGAAAAAGCAAACATCCTGGAAAACATATTTGAGAGAATAAGTTAAGAAAATTTCCCTAGTCTTGCTAGAGAGGTAGACATCCAGATTTTAAAAAAGAGAGAAGATCCAATAAGCACAATCAGAATTGACAAAGATGGTATTACAACTGATCCCATGGAAATACAAAATCTAGGAAACACCATTCTGGACATCAGCCTTGAGAAAGAATATATGACTAAGTCTTCCAAAGCAGTTGCAACAAAAATAAAAAGCAACAAGTGGGACCTAATTAAACTAAAGAGCTTCTGCACAGCAAAGTAACTATCAACAGAGTAAATAGAAAACTTACAGAATGGGAGAAAATATTCACAAACTACATATCTAACAAAGTTCTAAGATCTAGAATATATAAGGAACTTAAACAATTTCAACAAGCACAAAATGACTTTATTAAAAAATGGGCAAAGGAGATGAACAGACACTTCTCAAAAGAAGACATACAAGCCAGCAAACATGAAAAAATGCTCAACATCACTGATCATCAGAGAAATGCAAATCAAAATCACAATGAGATACCATCTCACACCAGTCAGAATGGCTATCATTAAAACATCAAGAAAACAAAATGCTGGTAAAGCTGTGGAGAAAAGATAACACTTACAATGTTAGTAGGAATATTAGTTCAGCCACTATGGAATTTAGATTTCTCAAAAAACTTAAAACTACCATTCAACCCAGCAACCCCATTACTGAGTTTATATCCAAAAGGAAACCTATTGTTTTATCAAAAAGACACATATACTCACATGTTCATTACAGCACTGTTCACTATGACAAAGACATAATCAACCTTGGTGCCCATCAATGGCAGACTGGAAAAAGGAAATATGATACATATACACCATGGAATACTCTGCAGCCATAAAGAAAGAACAAGATCATATCTTTTGCAGGGACATGGATACAGCTGGAGGCCATTATCCTAAGCAAATTAAACACAAAAACAGAAAACCAAATACCGCATGTTCTCACTAGTAAGTGAAAGCTAAACATTGGGTACTCATGGACCTAAAGATAGTAACAACAGAAATTGGGGACCACTGGGAAGAAGGCAGGGTACTAATTAAAACTAATTATTGAGTACTATGCTTAGTACATGGATGATGGGACCAATTATACCCTAAACCTCAGTATTATGCAATATATTCAGGCCACAAAACTACACATGTACCTTGCGATTCTAAAACAAAAATTTTTTTTTTTTTTTTTTTTTGAGGCGGAGTCTCGCTCTGTCGCCCAGGCTGGAGTGCAGTGGCCGGATCTCAGCTCACTGCAAGCTCCGCCTCCTGGGTTTACGCCATTCTCCTGCCTCAGCCTCCCGAGTAGCTGGGACTACAGGCGCCCGCCACCTCGCCCGGCTAGTTTTTTGTATTTTTAGTAGAGACGGGGTTTCACCGTGTTAGCCAGGATGGTCTTGATCTCCTGACCTCGTGATCCGCCCGTCTCGGCCTCCCAAAGTGCTGGGATTACAGGCTTGAGCCACCGCGCCCGGCCCAAAAATTTTTAAAAAGACAAAATTTGTGGTGTCAAAAAATATTTTTATACTGCATTGTTAACTATTAATTTTTTTCAGGTTATCATTAGTTTATGTTGGCATGAAATTTTTAAATTTATTTTTAATTAACAAATAAAAACTGTATGTATCATGTACATGATCTTTTGAAATACGAATATACACTATGGAATGGCCAAATTGGACTAATTAACATACATATTACCTCAAATATGTATTATTCACAGTAAGAACTCTTAAAATCTGTTTTCTTGGTGATTTTCAAGAATACAATACATTACATAATTATTAATCATAGTTGTCATGTTGTACAATGGATCTGTTGAACTTATAACTACCAAGTTTAAAAAATGTACAGATCAATGAATAAAGGCTCCTTTGTGCAATATTTTTTTCTATCTGTACTTGTCATATGCCTGGCCTGTCAAATTATTTTTGCCTTTATTATTGTTTTTCGAGTTGTTTTTCCACAAGACATATACATAATTCTTCTTTAGTTATTTAATTTACAGGGCTAAATTCCACCCCAATAATTTGATTGTGGAAATATATGCATTTCTATAATCCACAAATCTTATGATAATTGCTGTCTACCTGGCATACATCAGATATTGTATCTAAAATAATTAAATGATATTTTACACATAATTTTACCTTACTTGTCATAGTGAACAGTGCTGTGATGAACATGCGTCATAATTTTACAATTTTGGTTTTGTATTCCACCCATAAGAAATAAGTCATGTTGACAGTCTTTGTATTCTGTGCAAATATCTTCCATGATATTGTAACATTCTACTATCATTTATGCAAAATATAGTAAATCATTGTTATCTCTCTCAAAGTTTTTTGAACAATCCTGTACACACTAGATATATCCTTGCCAAAAGCTGAATCATATAGTAGGAGGTCAGTGCCAACATTTTCCTCTTTGTCATATAATCTCTACTAGCATTAATAGTTATAAAATTTTTCTATAAGATTTCAATGTGGAATACTTACATTACTATTGATATACATTTCACTTTTATCATATTTACCAAAAATAGGAATAAATGTTAATAGTAGTGCATATTTTCTTATTCATTAGTGAATCTTTCTATCACTAAAGTGTTTGTAATGATAAAATAATCTTTTGAGGTAGAATAACCATAATCTAACCAGTTTTCAACACGAGGGAGAATTTGTGTGTGATCATTTCCGAAATATTCTTACCTAGAATTTCTTTTGGAATGTTATATTTTCTCACCAGAATCGGATAATTTTCAACAAAAATGTCCTGTTATTTTGTCTTATAATCTAATTAGATGGCCATGAATCTGTAACCAAAAAAAAAAGGGGGGGGGGTGATGCTCAGTTGAATGAATTTGAAGGCAGGTGGCACTTCCCCTTCAAACTATTCTTCACATTTTTTTATTTAGAGTTGACATATAGATCTAAGGAAAATTCACATCCTGCTTCATTAATGACATATCTATGCTATATTCTGTTGAAAAATGTAGCTCTGAAACGTTTTCCTCTTTTGTTCTGTCATTGCACCTATTTCTCCAGAAAACTTATTTAACCAGACAAAGTTTTTCTTAATTTTTTTCTAGCAGTTTCCCAATTATTTCCTTTCTAATGCTGATAATCTTTTTAAATTTTCTTTGCAACATCTGAGAGGCAATAGCATCTTTTCCAGAAGTTTGTAACATTTTCAAATAGTATTATATACTTGTCTCCAAATTTTAAATAGTTAAAAAGCCAATGCTAAAACACAATTAACAAAGTGTTACTTGGTAATCTCTGATTTATTTCTATCTAAAATATACTTTCTGGATCATTAATGGAAATTGAATCATTATATAGTAATTTCTATCATAATGTTAGAATTTATAGATTCATTGGTTACTTAGTTGTTCAATTCTAGTCCAGGAAACACATAGATGGCATAAACTATAGGATAAAACACCCAGCTAAGACACTAGTAAAACCAGTGGGGAATATTTCTTTATTATACTTTATGATCTAGGGTACATGTGCACAACATGCAGGTTTGTTACATGTGTATACATGTGCCATGTTGGTGTGCTGTACCCATTAACTCATCATTTACATTAGGTATATCTCCAAATGCTATCCCTCCCCTCTCCCCCCACCCCACAATAGGCCCTGGTGTGTGATGTTCCCCTTCCTGTGTCCAAGTGATCTCATTGTTCAATTCCCACCTATGAGTGAGAACATGTGGTGTTTGGTTTTCTGTTCTTGTGATAGTTTGCTGAGAATGATGGTTTCCAGCTGCATCCATGTCCCTACAAAGGACATGAACTCATCCTTTTTTATGGCTGCCTAGTATTCCATGGTGTATATGTGCCACATTTTCTTAATCCAGTCTGTCATTGATGGACATTTGGGTTGGTTCCAAGTCTTTGCTATTGTGAATAGTGCCACAATAAACATATGTGTGCATGTGTCTTTATAGCAGCATGATTTATAATCCTTTGGATATATACCCAGTAATGGTATTGCTGGGTCAAATGATATTTCTAGTTCTAGATCCTTGAGGAATCGCCACACTGTCTTCCACAATGGTTGAACTAGTTTACAGTCCCACCAACAGTGTAAAAGTGTTCCTATTTCTCCACATCCTCTCCAGCACCTGTTATTTCCTGACATTTTAATGACTGCCATTCTAACCGGTGTGAGATGGTATCTCATTGTGGTTTTGATTTCCATTTCTCTGATGGCGAGTGATGATAAGCATTTTTTCATGTGTCTGTTGGCTGCATAATTGTCTTCTTTTGAGAAGTGTCTGTCCATATCCTTTGCCCACTTTTTGATGGAGTTGTTTGATTTTTTTTCCTTGTAAATTTGTTTAAGTTCTCTGTAGGTTCTGGAAATTAGCCCTTTGTCAGATGAGTAGATTGCAAAAATTTTCTCCCATTCTGTAGGTTGCCTGTTCACTCTGATGGTAGTTTCTTTTACTGTGCAGAAGCTCTTTAGTTTAATTAGAGTCCATTTGTCAATTTTGCCTTTTGTTGCCATTGCTTTTGGTGTTTTAGACATTGTCCATGCCTATGTCCTGAATGGTATTACCTAGGTTTTCTCCTAGGGTTTTTATGGTTTTAGGTCTAACATTTAAGTCTCTAATCCATAATCCATCTTGAATTAATTTTTGCATAAGGAGTAAGGAAGGGATCCAGTTTCAGCTTTCTACTCATGGCCAGCCAGTTTTCCCAGCACCATTAATTAAATAGGGAATCCTTTCCCCATTTCTTGTTTTGCCAGGTTTGTCAAAGATCAAATGGTTGTAGATGTGTGTCATTATTTCTGAGGGCTCTTTTCTGTTCCATTGGTCCATATCTCTGTTTTGGTACCAGTGCCATGCTGTTTTGGTTACTGTAGCCTTGTAGTATAGTTTGAAGTCAGGCAGCGTGATGCCTCCAGCTTCCTTCTTTTGGCTTATGATTGTCTTGGCAATAAGGGCTCTTTTTTGGTTCCATATGAACTTTAAAGTAGTTTTTTTCCAACTCTGTAAAGAAAGTCATTGGTAGCTTAATGGGGATGGCACTTGGGCAGTATGGCCACTTTCACTATATTGATTCTTCCTATCCGTGAGCATGGAATGCTCTTCCATTTGTTTGTGTTCTCTTTTATTTCATTGAGCAGTGGTTTGTAGTTCTCCTTGAAGAGGTCCTTCACATCCCTCGTAAGTTGGATTCCTAGGTATTTTATTCTCTTTGAAGCAATTGTGAATGAGAGTTCATTCATGATTTGGCTCTGTTTGTCTGTTATTGGTGTATAAGAATGCTTGTGATTTTTACACATTGATTTTGTATCCTGAGACTTTGCTGAAGTTGTTTATCAGCTTAAGGAGATTTTGGGCTGAGAACATGGGGTTTTCTAAAAATACAATCAGGGACAATTTGACTTCTTCTTTTCCTAGTTGAATACCCTTTATTTATTTCTCTTGCCTGATTGCCCTGGCCAGAACTTCCAACACTATGTTGAATAGGAGTGGTGAGAGAGGGCATCCCTGTCTTGTGCCAGTTTTCAAAGGGAATGCTTCCAGTTTTTGCCCATTGAGTATGATATTGGTTGTGGGTTTGTCATAAATAGCTCTTATTATTTTGAGATATGTTCCATCAATACCGAATTTATTGAGAGTTTTTAGCATGAAGGGCTGTTGAATTTTGTCAAAGGCCTTTTCTGCATCTATTGAGATAATCATGTGGTTTTTGTCTTTGGTTCTGTTTATATGCTGGATTACGTTTATTGACTTGTGCATGTTGAACCAGCCTTGCATCCCAGGGATGAAGCCCACTTGATCATGGTGGATAAGCTTTTTGATGTGTAGCTGGATTCAGTTTGCCAATATTTTATTGAGGCTTTTTGCATTGATGTTCATCAGGGATATTTGTCTAAAATTCTCCTTTCTTGTTGTGTCTCTGCCAGGTTTTGGTATCAGGATGATGTTGGCCTCAAAAAATGAGTTAGGGAGGATTCTCTCTTTTTCTATTGAATGGGATAGTTTCAGAAGGAATGGTACCAGCTCCTACTTCTACCTCTGGTAGAATTCGGCTTTGAATCCGTCTGGTCCTGGACTTTTTTTTGTTGGTAGGCTATTAATTATTGCCTCAATTTCAGAGCCTGCTATTGGTCTATTCAGGGATTCAACTTCTTCCTGATTTAGTCTTGGGAGAGTGTATGTGTCCAGGAATTTATCCATTTCTTCTAGGTTTTCTAGTTTATTTGCACAGACGTGTTTATAATATTCTCTGATGGTAGTTTGTATTTCTGTGGGGTCAGTGGTGATATCCCCTTTATCATTTTTTATTGCATCTATTTGATTCTTCTCTCTCTTCTTTATTAGTCTTGCTAGTGGTCTATCAATTTGGTTGATCTTTTCAGAAAACCAGCTCCTGGATTCATTGATTTTTTGGAGGGTTTTTGTGTCTCTATCTCCTTCAGTTCTGCTCTGATCTTAGTTATTTCTTGCCTTCTGCTAGCTTTTGAATGTGTTTGGTCTTGCTTCTCTAGTTCTTTCAATTGTGATGTTAGGGTGTCAATATTAGATCTTTCCAGCTTTCTCTTGTGGGCATTTAGTGCTATAAATTTCCCTCTACACACTGCTTTAAATGTGTCCCAGAGATTCTGGTATGTTGTATCTTTGTTCTCACTGTTTTCAAAGAACATATTTATTTCTGCCTTCATTTCGTTAGGTACCCAGTAGTCATTCAGGAGCAGGTTGTTCAGTTTCCATGTAGTTGAGCGGTTTTGATTGAGTTTCTTAGTCCTGAGTTCTAGTTTGATTGCACTGTGGTCTGAGAGACAGTTTGTTATAATTTCTGTTCTTTTACATTTGCTGACGAGTGCTTTACTTCTAACTACGTGGTCAATTTTGGAATAAGCGCAATGTGGTGCTGAGAAGAATGTATATTCTGTTGATTTGGGGTGGAGAGTTCTGTAGATGTCTATTAGGTCTGCTTGGTGCAGAGATGAGTTCAATTCCTGGATATCCCTGTTAACTTTCTGTCTCGTTGATCTATCTAACGCTGACAGTGGGGTGTTAAAGTCTCCCATTATTATTGTGTGGGATTCTAAGTCTCTTTGTAAGTCTCTAAGGACTTGCTTTATGAATCTGGGTGCTCCTGTATTGGGTGCATACATATTTAGGATAATTAGCTCTTCTTGTTGAATTGATCCCTTTACCATTATGTAGTGGCCTTCTTTGTCCCTTTTGATCTTTGATGGTTTAAAGTCTGGTTTATCAGAGACTAGGATTGCAACCCCTGCCTTTTTTTGTTTTACATTTGCTTGGTAGATCCTCCTCCATCCCTTTATTTTGAACCTATGTGCGTCTCTGCACGTGAGATGGGTCTCCTGAATACAGCAAACTGATGCATCTTGACTCTTTATCCAATTTGCCAGTCAGTGTCTTTTAATTGGACGATTTAGCCCATTTACGTTTAAGGTTAATATTGTTTTGTGTGAACTTGATCCTGTCATTATGATGTTACCTGGTTATTTTGCTCATTAGTTGATGCAGTTTCTTCCTAGCATCGATGGTCTTTACATTTTGGTATGTTTTTGCAATGGCTGGTACTGGTTGTTCCTTTCCATGTTTAGTGCTTCCTTCAGGATCTCTTGTAGGGCAGGCCTGGTAGTGACCAAATCTCTCAGCATCTGCTTGTCTGTAAAGGATTTTATTTCTCCTTCACTTACGAAACTTAGTTTGGCTGGATATGAAATTTTTGGTTGAAAATTGTTTTCTTTAAGATCATTGAATATTGGCCTCCACTCTCTTCTGGCTTGTAGAGTTTCTGCCAAGAGATCTGCTGTTATTCTGATGGGCTTCCCTTTGTGGGTAACCCGACCTTTCTCTCTGGCTGCCCTTAACATTTTTTCCTTCATTTCAACTTTGGTGAATCTGACAATTACGTGTCTTGGAGTTGTTCTTCTTGAGGAGTATCTTTGTGGCATTCTCTGTATTTCCTGAATTTGAATGTTGGCCTGCCTTGCTAGCCTGCTCAAGTGGGTCCCTGACCCCCAAGTAGCCTAACTGGGAGACATCCTCGACTAGGTGCAGACTGACACCTCACACCTCATACAGCCGAGTACACCTCGAGATGAAGCTTTCAGAGCAACAATCAGACAGCAACACCTACTGTTCAGCAATATTCTCTCTTCTGCAGCCTCCGCTGCTGATGCCCAGACAAACAGGGTCTGGAGTGGACCTCAAGCAAACTCCAACAGACCTGCAGCTGAGGGTTCTGACTGTTAGAAGGAAAACTAACAAACAGAAAGGACATCCACACCAAAACCCCATCTGTACGTCACCATCATCAAAGACCAAAGTAGATAAAACCACAAACATGGGTGGTTTGTGCAGAAAAGCAGTGCAGAAAAGCTGGAAATTCAAAAAATCTGAGCACCTCTCCCCCGCCAAAGGAATGCAGCTCCTCGCCAGCAATGGAACAAAGCTGGACAGAGAAGGACTTTGATGAGTTGAGAGAAGAAGGCTTCAGTCGATCAAACTTCTCAGAGCTAAAGGAGGAACTACGAACCCAGCGCAAAGAAACTAAAAACCTTGAAAAAAGATTTGACAAATGGATAACTAGAATAACCAATGCAGAGAAGTCCATAAATGACCTGATAGAGATGAAAACCATGACACGAGAACTACCTGACAAATGCACAGGCTTCAGTAACCGACTCGATCAACTGGAAGAAAGAGTATCAGTGATTGAAGATCATATGAATGAAATGAAGTGAGAGGAGAAGTTTAGAGAAAAAAGAGCAAAAAGAAATGAACAAAGCCTCCAAGAAATATGGGATTATGTGAAAAGACCAAATCTATGTCTGATTGGTGTACCTGAAAGTGGGGGATTTTTTTTTTTTTTTTTTTTTTTTTTTTTTTTTTTTTTTTTTTTTTAGACAAATTCTCACTCTGTCGCCCAGGCTGGAGTGCCGTGATGCAATCTCGGCTCACTGCAACCTCTGCCTCCCGGGTTCATGCCATTCTACTACCTCAGCCTCCCGAGTAGCTGGGACTACAGGTGCCTACCACCACACCTGGCTAATTTTTTGTATTTTTAGTAGAGATGAGGTTTCACCTTGTTAGCCAGGATGGTCTCGATCTCCTGACCTCGTGATACTGCCTGCCTCGGCCTCCCAAAGTGCTGGGATTACAGGCATGAGCCACCGCATCCAGCCAGGGGATTTTTTAAAGATATTCATCAAGATAAATAAGAAGCTACCTGTTTAAAGACTGAAGTTATTATATCAATAAGGTTTTATTATTATTATTAAACTAATCCCTCTTTTTTGTGGTAAAGCAGAATGATCTTCTCTGTCATAATAAGACACAAAACATCTATCTGTTGGAAATTTGTCACATTATGCTGACTTTGGAAGAGTAAACTCCTTACTGTCACAAGTCAAAAAGTTGTCATAACAAATATTCAGATTATCCCTCTTAGGAGTCAACAATTAGGACAGAACTATTGTAAAATTTTAATATGATAAGTATGTCTATATCTATGAATGCAACCCTTATTGATATGGTACCCTTGTGCAGTACACAACCTAAACAATGTATATAGCAGCTACTTATAGGGGGTAACCTGGAAACATTCTTTAGTCTCTGCAGTACCCATTGTTGGAGCAGGCCAACAATAATTTTTGAACGAGTGCCACTAGATCCTAATCTGAGTCTACCTTTTATTATTTCTCTTTGCTCTCTCCAACCTCTTCCCTATTTCTGTTTCTTTTTCATGGTGCAATCACTTTTAAGTATTCTGGCATAAAACTTGGAGCCTCGAACTCTCTTAATTTAACCTAAATCATTATTGAAAGTTGAGATTGTTCTGGTAATGTCAAGAATTTCATGCTTCTTAGTAAGATGAACATTCAAGCCCAAAGAAGGAGTAACTTTTAAAAATATGGAAGACTGAATAAATGTAATAAACCTATATCTGAATGGGCTGTCCACACAGTGAGAGTCCAACTACTAGGTGTCTAAAAAGTGATTGGAATATGAGACAATAGTGGTTCACCAGAAGAAAGTAAAAGGATAACGAAATGTCTCCAAGAATATAAATCCAATTCATAAAAAATGTATTAAATACATACAAAACTCAGCTCTGGGTACCCAACTTGGTGGGAGAGATAAGCAATATACAGATTAATTCTATACTGTTAGAACATGACATGTACTATAAAATGGGTACAAACAAGGTGCTATGGCAAAATAAAAGATAAAGATAGCACTTTTACTAGGAAATACAGTGAATGTTTCATTAATTGGCTAACCAAATATTGATTGAGGACCTACTAGTAAGTGTGGGAATGATTCTTAGTGCTAAAGTGAACAAAAGAACAAAAATAATTACCCTCGGCGAACTTGCACTCTACCAAAGGAACCAGACCATAAACAAATAAAAATTAAAACATCTGTCAAACAGAAGCACCATGGAGAAATATGTAATAAATATTACATATCTCTATATGTAGTATTACATATCTCTATATGTAATCATGGTAGAGGATGGCAGCTGTGTTGGAGAAGTGCAACTTTAGACAGGATAGTCAAGAAGGCCTCCTGAGGAAGCAATGTTTCAGCAAAGCCCTGGGGAAGCCAAAGGAATAAGTCATGTGACTCGTGTGAATATCACTCATGTGGAAGAAGCTGTCTGCAAAAGAGTATGACTGGTAAGCTGGAGGAATTACGTATTCAAAGAATAATGTGAAGGTCAGAGTGGCTGAGGTAGAGAAAAGAAGTTGAGTTGTAGGAGACATAAAGAGAGAGAAAAAAAGGAGCCAGATCATGTAGGGCCTTGTAGCTCACTGTATTAGTCCGTTTTTACACTGCCATAAAGAACTACCTGAGACTGGGTAATTTATAAAGAAAGGAAGGCCTAATTGACTCACAGCTCTACATGGCTGAGAAGTCCTCAAGAAACTTACAGTCATGGCAAGAAGGAAAGCAAGGCACATCTTACATGGCAGCAAGCAAGAGTGAAGAAAGCCACATACTTTTCATCAGATCTCATGAGAATTCCCTCACTATCACAAACTGCTCCCATGCTCCAATCACCTCCCACCAAATCCCTCCCTCAACACATGGAGATTAAAATTTGAAATGAGATTTAGGTGGGGACACAGAGCCAAACCATATCAACCACTGTGGGAACTTTGGCTCCCACTGAGAAGAAATGCAAGTAAAGGTTTTGAGGAATAGGGTGACATGATCTGGGACTAAGACTCAATAGAAGCAAAGAAAAAACAGAAAAGCCAGTCAGGCAACTATCTCAAAAATCTGGATACAAGATAATAGTGGCTCAGAACAAGGTGGCAGCTATGGAGTTGGTCTGAGGTAGTCATATGTGAATACATAAATCTCACAATAAATAATTTTTGAGGGTCCATTAGATGCTAGGTACTATACCCAGCCAAAGGGCTGAACCCTGACTTTGGAATTCCTTGCATGGACATCCTGGACTTACTTCATCAATAATTCCAAACTCCATAAAACTGAGAGCTGCCCTTTCCAAATCACCTCTCACTGCTACTACTGGATCTGATTCCAGCTCAGCCCAGACTACTTCTTGCTACAAACTTTGGAAGCAGTGACTTGACTTCCTTCCTCCGCCAGCAGCAACCTGCTTCATAATCAGAATCACTGTCCAAAAATGGCAGAGGTGGAAACTTTGACAGGGCTTTTGAAGAAAAGCACTTCACTGGACTAGATCCCCAAGCTCATATTATGTATGAAGAGCATCACTGGGAGATGAGACTGGAAAGATAGGCTTGGGCCAGGAGTGCCATTCCATGATATATGTCCTTCATCCTCTAGGAAGGGCAACGGCTACACAGTTTTTATGGCATGTTTTTGAGCAGTATAGTAGGTTGGATTATTATTCAGCAAATTTTCACTCTACCCTCTCCTTTCAGACATAAATATGTGATCCTACTCCACTGGCATGGTGCCTGGGCAGGTGCCTTGCTTTGACCAATAGAATGTGACAGTGCCAGTTCCAGCAGAGAATTTAGGAGCAGGCTCAGATACTGTCAGGCCTTTTGCAACCACTTGCCTCACCATAACAGTCTTTTTTGATTAGCTCCTAGTCTGAGAATAAGGAGAGACATCAAGTAGACCTAAATCCAAGACAGACCCTGTTGCTGAGCTCAGACAGCTGACAACCAGAGGTGATCCACAGCCAACCCCAGCCCATCCAGCAAGAAGTAAAGGTTTACTACTGCAACCCACTGATATTGTGGGAATTCTTGTTCCATAGCATTAGTGCAGCAAAAAGCTATTCATTACAATAAGAAAAACTTTTGAGCATGCATTTCCATATATGCATTTTTAAAACTTGAAAAGTATGATCTGAAAGCTAATTAGAAATAGAACTCCTAATATTTTCTTTTCACATACCAATGGATGGTCTTAAACATCACCAGGATGGTGGATCTGAATTGGGAGACTACTGTGCTCTAGACCACCAGATTTTATTCTTAAAGAAACTAAAAATAAGCATCATTGAGCAGTTACTTTATTCCAGGAACTAGAGATGGACACAGAAAAGAATGCAACAATGCCATTGACCTTAAGGAAGGTTTAACCAAAAGAAAGAGCACAAACAGTCTGAGAAGAATTACTTTGGCAAGGCAAATTTTAGCCAATCTCCACATCTACCCATGAAACAATAGCTTATATTTATAAACTAATAGCTTATATTTGTAAATTATTTTATGGATGGGAAGTATTTTCACATACTTTACTTCATTATTTATTTTAATTCTCAACATAACCCTATAATATGGATATTAATATTCCCTGGTAAATGAACAACAACAACAAGAGAAACCTGAAGCCTAGATACTCATTTTCTCACATCTAGACGTGATGCAAAAGAATCTGGAAACATTTATCTCTCTGGGCCTGGAGCTGATTTTCACAGACAGATGGGTGAGAACCTTCTTGAAATTGAAAGATAACAGTAGTTTCCATATGTTAAACATCATATGAGCAACCACCTAAAACTACGGTCTTAGGAAAAATGAGTTAGCATAAGAAAGGCCATATGGTTTGGTAAATTATATAGACAATATTTTGCCATGTGTATCACAAAGCCTTTACCTGCTCAAGGGAACACTCCACTAAGTGTGTCTAGTGGTAACAGACATTTTCACTTAATAAGATAATGATGTAAACCTACAACTTCTTATTGAAATGTGGGATCTTTATCCCACACTTTGTAATGAATAAATTTTAAATGGATAACTAAAATACTTGTACTTAGGAATAATAGTAAAGTATCAGAATGAACTGAAATACAGGAAATCAGAATTTGATGCCTTTGATGGAGAACAAGGTAATAAATAAGGACTAGATTTAGGGAAGTATTGTGTTCAAAATCAAACTCTACCAAGTGATAAAGGTGGGAACTTGAGCAGTTAACTTATATCGTTATCTCAGAGAGCATTGGAAGGCTCAAATATGATAATAAATGGGCAAGTGCTTTGGAAATTTTTTCATCCAAAAATATTTATTGCATCAGGATATTGAATATACAAATGTGAAAAATACAAACATTGCCTTTGCCCTCATAGAGCTTATAGTCTTAAAACAAGTATTTATTGAGTGACTTTTACGGGTCGGCACTGAGACAAATTCGGCTACTGCTCTTGCTGTCTAGGTGCTTAGAGTGGAGAGGAGAAATACACAAGCCACAATTATGGGCAAAACTACAACAGGGGAAAGTACTGGGAAGAAGACAGGTGCCTTGTACTGTTACAGGGATTTCACTTCAATTGAAAAATCACTTGAATATAATTTTGAAGATAATTAGAATAAACGCAATTGAGGGCAGGAAGCAAATGGTAAACTTTCCAGGGGAAACAGTAAATACAAAGGGAAGAAGCAGGATCTATTTTCCAAATGGGAAGTGCTATAAACCGAATGTTTGTACTCCCCCTACACACGTTCAATCCTAATCTCCAATGTGATGGCATCTGGAGACAGGGCCTTTGGGAATTAATTGGCTCAAGAGGGGGCCCCATGGATGAGATTAATGTCATTAAAGAAAAAGACAAGAGAGAGCTTGTTTCACTACTGATATGATTTGGCTCTGTGTCCACATCCAAATCTCATGTTAAATTGTAATCCCCAGTATTGGGAGAGAGGCCTGGTTGGGGGTAACTGGATCATGGGAGCAGATTTCTCCCTTGCTGTTCTCGTGATAGTGAGTGAGTTCTCATGAGATCTGATGGTTTCAAAGTGTGTGGCACTTCCCCCTTCACTCTCTCTCTCATGCTCCACCATGAGATGTGCCTTGCTTCCCCTTGGCCTTCTGCTATGATTGTAAATTTCCTGAGGCCTCTCAGCCATGCTTCCTATACAGCCTGAGGAACTGTCAGTCAATTAAACCTCTTTTCTTCATAAATTATCTAGTCTCAGGTAGTTTTTTATAGCAGTGTGAGAACAGACTAATACAACTACCCACCCTGTTTCTCAACCATGTCAGGAAACTAGAAAGAGGGCCCTCATCAGAACACTACACGCTGTCACCCTGATCTCAAACTTCACAGCCTCCAGAATGGTGAGAAATCAACATTTGTTGTTAAGCCACCCAGACTATGGTGATTTGTTATAACAGCCCAAACTAACTATGAAACAACTTGGTAACAAGAAGTTTGGTGCTGCCTTAACAAACCAAAACATGTGGAGGTAGCTTTGGAGCTGGGTAAAGGGTAGAGACTGGACGGTTTTGAGGTGCATGCTAGAAGAAGCTGATATTGCTAGGATGGGATATTTTAAATGATTCTGGTGAGATTTCGGAAAGAAAAGTGGAGAGCTGGAAAAAAGGCCTCTATTTTCTCAGAGAATGCATAAGTAATCATGTATGTAATGTTGATAGAAATATGAACATTTAAAGGTCATTCTGTTGAAGTCTCAGACAGAAAAGACAAGTTATCGAACAATGGAGAAAAGGCTCCCTTTGCTATAAAGTGTCAACAGATTCAGCCAATTGCTCATCTGATAAATTTAACATATGGAACTGCAATAATCTCTCAAAATGAAAGAAGAGCTTCACACATTTGACTGAGAAAATTAACCTCAGGCCCAAAAAGAAAAATGTTTCCCAGTTCTTCTGCATCACTTCTAGCTGTAAGACAGGATTTTTAAATGTAAGTCTTCTGAAAACTATGTGTAAATAATTATCACTCCTATCTTTACATACCAAGGTTAGAAGTGATAAAAACTGAATGCCAGTCAATTACATGGTCAATTTTTTAAGAAAAACTTTGACTGGTTTGTACTAGATTGAAAACTCCACCCTAATAAGAAGTTAGATATGCCTAAAGCTCACCATTTCAAATGTGAAATATTTAGTATTGAATGTGTAGATTGCTTTTGGCAGTATGGTCATTTTCACAATATTGATTCTATCCATCCATGAGCATGGGATGTGTTTCCATTTTTTTGTGTTGTCTATGATTTCTTTCAGCAGTGTTTTGTAGTTTTCTTTGTAGAAGTCTTTCACCTCCTTGGTTAAGTTTATTCCTACATTGCTGAATTCATTTACCAGTTCTAGGAGATTTTTGGATGATTCTTCAGGGTTTTCTAAGTATATGATCATACCATCAGCACACAGCAACAGTTTGACTTCCTCTGGATGCCCTTTATTTCTTTATCTTGTCTGATTGCTCTGGCTAGGACTTCCAGTACTAAGTTGAATAGAAGTGGTAAAAGTGAGCATCCTTGTCTTGTTGCAGTTATCAGGGGGAATGATTTCAACTTTTCCCTGTTCAGTGTAATGTTGGCTGTGAGTTTGTAATAGATGGCTTTCATTACCTTAAGGTATATCCCTTCTATGCCTATTTTGTGGAGGGTTTTAATCATAAAGAGATGCTGGACTTTGTCAAATGCTTTTTCTGCATCTATTGAGATGATCATGTGATTTTTGTTTTTAACTCCGTCTATGTGGTGTATCACATTTATTGACTTGTGGATGGTAAACTGTCTCTGCATCCCTGGTATGAAATCCACTTGATCATGGTGGGTTATCTTTTTGATATGCTGTTGGATTTGGTTAGCTAGTATTTTGCTGAGAATTCTCGTATCTATGTTCATTAGGTATTGATCTGTAGTTTTCTTTTTTTGTTATGTCCTTTCCTGGTTTTGGTATTAGAGTGATACTGACGTCATACACATTCAATGCGATTCTCATCAAAATACCACCACTATTCTTCACAGAACTATAAAAAGCAATTTTAAAATTCATATGGAACCAAAAAAGAGCCTGGATAGCAAAAGTAAGACTCAGGGAGAAAAAAAAAAAATCTGGAGGAATTACATTACCTGACTTCTAGCTATACTATAAGGCCATAGTCACCAAAACAGCATGATACTGGTATAAAAACAAGCATATTTACCAATGGAACCCAGAAATAAAGCCAAATACAGTCAACTGATCTTTTACAAAGCAAACAAAAATATAAAGTGGGGAAAGGACCTCTTATTCAACAAATGGTGCTGAGATAATTAGCAAGCCACATGTAGAAGAATGAAACTGGATCCTCATCTCTCACCTTATACAAAAAAATCAACTCAAGATGAATCAAAAACTTAAATCTAAGACCTGAAACCATAAAAATTCTAGAAGATAACATTGAAAAGTCCCTTCTAGACATTGGCTTAGGCAAAGACTTCTTGACAAATAACCCAAAAGCAAATGCAACAAAACCAAAGATAAATAGATAGGACCTAATTCAACAAAAAAGCTTCTCCACAGCAAAAGGAAAAATCAGCAGAGTAAACAAACAACCCATAGAGTGGGAGAAAAACTTTGTAATCTATACATCCAACAAAAGACTAATATCCAGAATCTACAAGGAACTCAAACAAATCAGCAAGATCAAACAAACAATTCCATCAAAAAGAGGGCTAAGGATATGAATAGACAAGTCTCAAAAGAAGATGTACCAACTTTTTCATGTTTCAATAAACATGAAAAAATGCTCAACATCACTAATTATCAGGGAAATGCAAATCAAAACCACAATGCAATATCACCTTACTCCTGCAAGAATGGCCATAAACAAAAAACTAAAACATAATGGATGTTGGTGGTGAAAAGGGAACAGTTTTACACTGTTAGAGGGAATGTAAACTAGTACAACCACTATGGAAAACAGTGTGGAGATTCCTTAAAGAACTAAAAGTAGATCTACCATTTGATCCAGCAATCCCACTCCTGGGTATTTGCTCAGAGGAAAAGAAGTCATTATATGGAAAAGATACTTGCACATACATGTTTATAGCAGCACAATTCACAATTGCAAAAATATGGAACCAGCCCAAATGCCCACCAATCAACTAATAGATAAAGAAAATGTGGTATATATATACCATGGAATACTACTCAGCTATGAAAAGGAATGAAATGATGACATTTGCAGCAACCTGGATGGAATTAGAGACCATTATTCTAAGTGAAGTATTAAATAACTCAGAAATAGAAAACCAAACATCATATGTTCTCACTCATAACCTATGAGGACCCAAAGGCATAAGAATGATAAAATGGACTTTGAGGACTCAGAGGAAAGGGTGGGAGATGGGTGAAGGATGAAAGACTACACATGGGTACAGCATACACTGCTCAGGTAATGGATGCATCAAAATCTCAGAACTCACAACTAAAGACCTTATTCATGTATCCAAACACCACCTGTTCTCCAAAAACCTACTGAAATAAAAATAAATGATAAAAGGATATTTGTTGCAGTTATCATCACTATAATACATGTGTTACATATAATAAATTATTTTTTATCTGCTTAAAAATAAAAAAAAAGTCAAATATTTTATAAAGGAGACAGAAGCAGACAGATGATACCTTAGAATGAGAAAAAGAGAACAGAAACAGAAAGCTATCTTTTCCTACCGAAAACCTTAAGATTTTAGTCAGTAATATTGTCAATTAATCAAATTAAGTTTCCCATAGAATGACACTAACAGCTGTCTTTTATAAGTGGTTCCTATTTACCAGACATTATACATACATAATCTAGTTTAAACTCACAAAAACCCTCAGGTAGGTATTATTGTCATTTCACCAATTGTAATGGTTAATTTTATTTTATATGTAAACTTCACTGGGCTAAGGGATGCCCAAATAGCTGGTAAAACATTATTTCTGTGTGCATCTATGAAGGTGTTTTCAGAAAAGACTAGTAATTGAATCAGTAGACTGAGTAAAGAAGATCTGCCCTTACCAAATGTGTATGAACACCATTGTCATTAAAGATCCTAACAGAATAAAAAGGTATAGGAAAATAAATTCTTTCTTATTGAGCTGAGACATGCATTTCTTCCTGACCTTGGATATTGGAGCTGCTAGTTCTCAGGCCTTAGGACTTTGGAACTGACACACTGTACAACCTCCCAGCCCACCTGGTGTTGTCAGTCCTTCAGACTTGGAGTTAGATCATTGGCTTCCTGGTTCTCAGGTCTTCAAACTCAGACTGAATTACACAACTGGCTTTTCCATTCTCCAGTCTGCAGATGGTAGGTCATGGGACTTCTCAGCTCCCATGATCACTTGAGCCAATTCCCATAATAAATTTCCTGTTATATGTATCCTATTGGTTCTGTTTCTGTAAAGAACCCTGATTATTATACACCAATGTCAAAATGGAGGCTCCTTAGCAAGTGAGTAGTTTGTCTGAGGTCACAGAGATAGTAACGCCTGTGTACTTGACACCATCCCATGCTATCTTCCCATAAGGAAGATTCCACCAAAATGTCTCACATGGAACATGGCCATCATGTAGTGTGCTGTGTTGGAGTGTAGCCCAGGGAGATCTTAATTCAATACCTAATAAAGCAGTGTTTCACAAACGAGGTAATGCTGGAGGAGGATTTTGCCATGGGGAAAGAGTGTTTTGGCTTTGTTTTGTTTCTTAGCTTTGCACTTTCTACCAGCTACATAGATAAAGTTCACTAGAAAATTTTCTACCACAGTTAACATAGAAAAACATGCCTTGTAAACTGGAGAGGAGAAGGCGTAGGAGAACAAAGTCCACAGTCTCATTTTTGAGGTGAGGAAATCTTTTGGTTCCACTCAAAACAAGAGTCTTTCAGTTGTCTAGCTTTCTAAATTTAGCTTCGGTAGGTTTAAAATGCTCAGAGGGCACTCACTAAATGTTAAGTGACTCCAGCCTTAACAAAGAAGGAAATCTTGTCATTTGGGACAACGTGGATGAACCTGAAACATTATGCTAGGTGAAATAAACTAGGCACAGAAGGACAAATGCTTCACGATCTCACTCATAGAAGTGGAGAGTACATGGTGGTTACCTGAGGCTGAGGGGAAGGGATGGGTTGAAGAGATGTTGGTCAAGGGGTACAAAGTTTCAGTTACATAAAAAGAATAAGTTCAAGAAATCTATTGTACAACATGATGACTATAGTTAATAACAAAGAAATGTATTCTTGGAAATCGCTAAGAAAGCAGATTTTAAGTGTTCTCACCACAAAAAATGATAAGTATGTGAGGTAATACATATGTTAATTAGCTTAATTTAGTAATTTGCTTAATTTAGTAATTTCACGATGAATACATATCTCAAAACATTTGGTTGTATACAATAAACATATATAAATTTTAGTTGTATGCAATAAACATATATAATTTTTACCTGACAATTAGAAACAAGTAAATGGGAGACTTCTGAACCTATTCTGATTCAGGGGCTGCCTGATAAAAATAGTAACAATGAGTAAATAACAAAGAAAAAAGGTTAAGTGATTCAAGCTTACAAAGAATTGACCTTAGAAATTTCAATTAAACCCATCACCCAAAAGATTACTCAAAGGATGCTGCTGACAAATGATTGTAATCTGAATTAAATATATAAGATGGCAAAAGTATAACTAATACCTCAAATAGTATAAAAGAATAATTTTCTATAAATAATATCTGAGAAACACATCAAATTCTTGAAACTTAAAATTTAGAAAATTGAGAAAAATTGCTTTAGGCAAACCATTGTCACTTAAATATTTCTTGATCAAGTAGTGAAGAACTAAATAGAACGACTCTAAGAATATTAGGAAAAGACTGTTTTTAACTGTTTCAAAGTATGAAATACGTCATTTTACTAAACCCTAGAGACTCCTTGTATTTTTCACAAATAGTCACTGAGAAAGAAAAGAGTTGAGGCTGGGCATGGTGGCTTATGTCTGTAATCTCAGCACTTTGGGAGGCTGAGGCAGGCGGATCACTTGAGGTCAGGAGTTCAAGACCAGCCTGGCCAACATGACAAAACCCCTGTCTCAACAACAATAACAAAAAGGAACCAGACGTGGTGGTGTGCACCTGTAGTCCCAGCTACTTGGGAGGCTGAGGCAGAGAACTGCTTGAATCCAGGAGGCAGAGGTTGCAGTGAACCAAGGTGGCACCACTGCACTCCAGCCTCTGTCTCTAAAGAAAGAAAGGAAAAGAAAGAAAGGAAGAAAGAGAGAGGGAGGGAGGGAGGGAGGAAGGAAGGAAGGAAGGAAGGAGGGAAGGAGGGAGGGAGAGAAGGAAGGAAGGAAGGAAGGAAGGAAGGAAGGAAGGAAGGAAGGAAAGGAAGGAAGGAAGGAAAGGAAGGAAGGAAGGGAAAAAGCAAAGAGGTGAGCACACAGTTACTTTGAGGAAAACAAAGATGAAACTTCACATCACATTCCAACAAGTCATGGCTTGCTCTCTAAGCTTTGCAGTCAAAAAGATTTTATATAAACATGAAGTGCTTTTACTATCTCCCAAAGCCTATCCCCTGATCAGTCCTCAGCTTAGAACACTGACCAATTACACAGCTCACAGTAGGCTGATCTCAGCTTCTCCTCTGAACTTCTCTTAGGGAGAACCTGCTTTCTGAGGACATGCCCACACTCAAACTCGTTGGGCTGTTGTCCATGTTTCATTAGCCTCAAAGGTTTAATGGCAACTCCATCATGATAATATGAGTCACACAATGAAGGTACAGATTTTCCAACATTCTTCAGCAAGATGTGCTAAGATTTATGTTACATTTGGCCCATGTTCACATTCTTTGTTTCTATTTAATCTCAATTAATTTCTGTAAATTCCTCATTTGCATGCTCTCTTTCTCTCTCTCTCTCTCTCTCTCTCTGTGTGTGTGTGTGTGTGTGTGTGTGTGTGTGTGTGTGTGTGTCTGTCTGTCTGTCTGTCTATGACAAATAAATATGCCTGAAGTTAAGGGCAAAAAATAAAGATCTTTGGGCCATAGCATGGGCCTATCCTAAGCCATATCTGCAGTCAGAATAACAAAGAAAATTAGTATGTTATATAATGAAGATGTCTGAAAACTGAATTAGAAAGATATCCCTGTTACTTAAGGAAAAGCCACTCACAGTGACTGTCTGACTTTTTTTAATTTATGGAGACAAAAATATTTCCACTTTACTGAATACTACATATAGAAATTTAATAATCCAAAACATGCCATCTTATTTAAAACTGATTTTTTTTGTTGAAAACTATTATAATTCAAATTGTTGCATACATATATATAATACATTTTACTCCTTTATGAAGAGGAAAATTTAAATATTTACCGTTTATCTAAAATGCCTGTTCACATACATAAAATTATCATGTAAAAATTAAAATTTCTCTTTATTTGGAATGCAAAACATTCTTGATTTAACAACTGGCATATAAAAATAGTAATGACCCTACCAAAGTAAATTTAAAAGATATCATTTCTATTTAAATGTATCACATTTAGGCAAATTTGACAGATTGCCTCCTCACAGAAAAACATTTAGGCAGTATATGGATTTAAAACACATTATATTGTGGGCAAGGAGTCAAACATGTTAATTACCTAGCATCGTTCCTCTACAGAATGGATTTCTCCAGCTTCAACATGCCTCATGCCCCCATTTAGAGACTAATGCTATTACCTGTCTGTAAGCTAATATTCAGATGAAATGAGGTAATTTGGTGACCTAAATTGATCTTCTAATACCCTTAACTTTTAGCTTGTAAAAGCTTAGCCTAACGACATGTCAAATGAGGCCTAGTTCTGGCCGTAATGAAATTTCCACCCCATGTAAGCCTGTAACTTGTCTATGTTTTTCCCTTTTACAGTGGTGTCTTTTACATATGCTAAAAAAGGAGTCAGTTGATACAGGTTTCTCTGGAAATTTGCATAAAGGAGGACACTGGAAAGGAAAATTAGAGAGTCAAAAACCCTGAAACTGCTTTTGGCTCTAGGCTAGGAAGATTTTTATTTTTACTTTTTAATCTACCAATTTATTTAAAAGGAATGTATAATACACATATAGTAAAGAGCACGAATCTTAGCATATGGATTGATGAATTTTTATGTACACATATAGCCTAGTAACCACCCAGCTTGAGATACAGAACACTCATCAACCTACAAGCTTTACTCATGTACATTCCTAGCCAATACTCTCCCCCTACTCAGAGGTAACTGCTACATTTTTTTTATTGACAAATCATTGTATTTATGTATAGGGTACAATATGATGTTTTGATGTATGTATGCACTGTAGAAAGAGGTAGAAACCAACATTCTACTCTCTGCTTCATTTAAATGAGAAAATGCAATACGTTTCTTTCTGTAGGCTACAGAAAATTTTTAAGATATTAACTTTTATAGTTGAAGAGAAGAGAAAGAGAACAAAAAACTTCTCTTAAAGTAGAATCAGTGCTTGTGGATAACTTAAATTTAACAATCATGTGTAAGTTCCTGGCTATCAGTTTAACGAAAATATATTAACAGAACATATTCAAAGTGACTGAGTTTTTCACAATAAAACTTTCTCTTTATTAATGTCAGAACTCAGAGTTTACTACAACTTTTTCTTGCTAAGAGGGAGAGAATATGCAATAAAAGAGCTGTAGAACTACTGTGTAACAAATAAGATAAAGTTTTAAAAGTATTGTGCATATATATGTATAAACATATGTAAATATACATATTTTAAAGGGAAAACTCAGAGTCTAAATTAAACAGATATAACCTACAAAATTGATATCAAAAATATTTTCAATACTTTATGAAAGTTTATTCTTTGGAAGTTAATTAAATTTCATTAATATACTGTTAAGAAAAGAGAAGAGTAACTGACAGCTGTTCTTCCTCACTAGCAGGCCAACTTCATGAGTAGTTATCACAAAAATGCTCATCAATTTAGATGACCACTCATAGTGTTACAGTTTTAGACAGCACACTGCATTGGGATGGGTATGTGATTATGTTGTGTGTGTGTGTATCACTAGGGATTTGGGAGGTCAAATAATAACTCTCCTTCTGCTCTGTCTTGAATTGAAACCAACTGAGCAATAGGAGAGGAGCCTCTGTATACTTGGCTGAATTCTTCTATGGAGAGGACTTTCACTAAACCTAGAAGAATGTGTTTGGTTCCCAGGCACCTCTTTATATGTGTATTTGTGACTAAATACAAAACCTACCCTCCCTTTCAGGTGAGCACCCTGCTGAATCATATAGCTTTTATTAAACATCAGAACGATTAGAATGGGAAGGTACACATCAATGTGATAGTCTATATTCCCACTGAAGTTAAAAATTCGGTCATTCAGCTCTACTGAGCATCTGATATTTTAAGTTATTCCTATAGTTGTGAACAAGCTATTCAAGGACCTTATGCTCACAGGGTTTCTACATAAATAATGCTAAAAGAAAAGCATTAGGCCTTTTCCCAAAAATGTCCTCATTGTAAGGGTGTTTCTTCCTCATATCTTCAAAGTCACTTTTGGTTAAAAACCCAGGGATAGAATGCTGCTCTATGCCAAAAAGAAGATGGAAATAGCTAAAGCTATGGAGAGAAGAAATAGACAACCCCAAAGGCACTGCTCATAAGGTGCACAGCCATCTGGCATGGGTTGTCTATTAGTAATTAGTAGGATCAAATGACTCAAGATTCCATTCAACTCTTCTCAAATTTATAAAGCCTTTTGTAAATACAGAGTAGAAAAAAATTGAAGTAGACAGCATGGAATTCCAATTGTCCCCATTGAAAGAAACAAAGTATTAGCAACTCATTACACATTCTGCTGTCTTTCTTGTGTCCATACTATATTCTTATACTAGTTACCTTTCCATTCATTAATTCATTTATCCAGAAAACAAAATTTTTAACATTGTGATAAATCCCAAAGAATTATTCAAATAAGCATTATGTCTAAATGAAGGTCCATATCCTGGGTTTCAAAATATATCTCTTTAAGATAAACTAGAAAGTCTATGTTATATTCATTGACCATGAATTTACAAAGTAATGAGTCTGCTCAATAGGGGTAAAAAGTTTCACTGTCTTCGGAGAAAAGTCTAACCAAGGGTTTTGTTTTACTTTAATATTGTGAAATACAATACACATAAAGAAAATTGCATAAAGCAAATATATATATATATATATATACCATTCCCAATCAATCCCATTATCCAACCTAAATGAAACGTTTTTCTGATTTTATGTTAATTATTTATTTGCTTTTCTTTATAGTCTTATTATCCAAGTACATCCTTAAACACGACAGTTTAGTGTTGCCTCTTCTTGAACATTATAAAGATGGTATCACAACATATGTAATTTTTTGTGAGAATGGATCATTTGGTTCAATATTATATTGGTGTAATTTGTTTCTGATGTCCCTTTAGCTGTAGCTCCTTCATTTTCTCTAATGAATAATGCTTCATTGTACATATATGTGCTATTCATGTGTCCATTTCTTTGTTAATGGAAACTTGGCATATTCCTTGTTGGGAGTATAATAAGTTAAGCTGCTATGAGTATTCTTGGACTTCTGTTTAGAAGCATATGTGCATGCATTTCAACAGAAGTGGAATTTCTAAGTCATAGAGACCACCATATCCTCAAGTTGAGAAGATAATGTCAATTTCTTCTTGCAAAATGGTTGTACTGATTATGCACCCACCAGCTCTGTTTGAAAAGTTTTTGTTTTTTAAATTTCAGTAATTCTACTAGTTGTATAGCTATCTCATTGTGATTTTAACTGGCATTTCCCTGATTACTAATGAGGTGATCACTTTTTTATATGTTTATTGGCTATCTAAACTTCTTTTTTAAATTATCTTTTCAAATCTTTTTATACTAAATTGTTTATGCTTTTCTTATTGAGTTGTAGATCTTTGAGTATATTAAATACAAGACCTTTATTGGCAATAAGTTTTGCAAACATCTTCACTCACTTTATATTGTTTTAAGTATAATAATTACTTAATTATGACATTATTTCAAGGGAGACTGTGACAAGATAATATGACATTTTAATCATTAGGGCAAACTCTAAATTTAATAAAGAAGTATTGTGTCAAAAACTGATGTATTTTTCAAAAATATTTATTTATTTGAAAAAATTTTTAATTTATTTTTAATTTTTATGAATACATAGTAGGTGTATATATTTGTGAGGCATTTGGAATATTTTGATACAGGCATGCAATGCATAATGATCACATCAGGGTAAACGAGGTCTTCATCACCTCAAGCCTATATCCTTTGTGTTACAAACTATCCAATTATACTTTTTTAGTTATTTTATTTTTTTATTTTTATTTTTTAATGTTTTGTTCCTTTATTTCTTCTTAGAAAAAAAAAAAACTGGACACATGTGCAGCACGTGCAGGTTAGTTACATAGGTATACATTTGCCATGGTGGTTTGCTGCCCTTATTGACCCATCCTCTAAGTTCCCTCCCTCAATCCCCACCCCAGAACAGGCCCTGGTGTGTGTTGTTCCCCGTCTGTGTCCATGTATTCTCAATGTTCAACTCCCACTTACGAGTGAGAACATGTGGTGTTTGATTTTCTGTTCCTGTGTTAGTTTGCTGAGGATGATGACTTCCAGCTTCACCCATGTCCCTGCAAAGGACATGATCTCATTCCTTTTTATGGCTGTATAGTATTCCATGGTGTATATGTGCCACATATTCTTTATCCAGTCTATCACTGATGGACATTTGGGTTGGTTTCATACCTTTGCTATTGTAAATAGTGCTGCAAAAAACATACGTGTGCATGTGTCTTTATAGTAGAATGATTTATATTCCTTTGTGTGTATACCCAGTACTGGGATTGCTGGGTCAAATGGTATTTCTGATTCTAGATCCTTGAGGAATCACCATACTGTCTCGCACAATGGTTGAACTAATTTACATTCCACCAACAGTGTAAAAGCATTCCTATTTCTCCACAGCCTCAACAGCATATATTGTTTCCTGACTTTTTAATAATCACCATTCTGACCGGCATGAGATGGTATCTCATTGTGGTTTTGATTTGTATTTCTCTGATGATCAGTGATGTTGAGCTTTTTTTCATATGTTTGTTGGCAATGTAAATGTCTTCTTTTGAGAAGTGTCTATTCATATCCTTTGCCCACTTTTTGATGGGATTGTTTGTTTTTTTCTTATAAATATGTTTACGTTTCTTGAAAATTGCTGATATTAGGCCTTTGTCAGATGGGTAGATGGCAAAAATTTTCTCCCATTCTGTAGTTTGCCTGTTCACTCTGATTATACTTACTTTTGCTGTGCAGAAGCTCTTTAGTTTAATTAGATCCCCTTTGTCAATTTTGGCTTTTGTCGCAATTGCTTTTGGTGTTTTTGTCGTGAGGTTTTTGCCCATGCCTATGTCCTAAATGGTACTGCCTAGGTTTTCTTCTAGGGTTTTTATGGTTTTCGGTTTTACATTTAAGTCTTTAATCCATCTTGAGTTAATTTTTTTTATAAGTTGTAAGGAAAGGGTCCAGTTTCAGTTTTCTGCATATGGCTAGCCAGTTTTCCAGCACCATTTACTGAATAGATCATTTCCCCATTGCTTGTTTTTGTCAGGTGTCAGATGGTTGAAGTTATGTGGTGTTATTTCTGAGGTCTCTGTTCTGCTCCATTGGTCTATATGTCTGTGTTGATACCAATACCATGCTGTTTTGGTTACCATAGCTTTGTAGTATAGTTTGAAGTCAGGTAGAACGATGCCTCCAGCTTTGTTCTTTTTGCTTACAATTGTCTTGGCTATATGGGGTCTTCTTTGATTCCATATGAAATATAAAATAGTTTTTTCTAATTCTGTGAAGAATGGCAATGGTAGTTTGATGGGAATAGAATTGAATCTATAAATTACTTTGGGCAGTATGGCCATTTTCATGATATTGATTCTTCCTATCCATGAGCATGGAATGTTTTTCCTTTTGTTTGTGTCCTCTCTTATTTCCTTGAGCAGTGGTTTGTAGTTCTCCTTGAAGAGGTCCTTCACATCCCTTGTTAGCTGTATTCCTAGGTATTTTATTCTTTTTGTAGTAATTATGAATGGGAGTTCATTCATGATTTGGCTCTCTGCTTGCCCACTGTTGGTATATAGGAATGCTTGTGATTTTTGCACGCTGATTTTGTATCCTGAGACTTTGCTGAAGTTGCTTATCAGTTCAAGAAGTTTTTGGGCTGAGGTGATGGGGTCTTCTAAATATAAAATCATGTTATCTCCAGAGACAATTTGACTTCCTCTCTTCCTATTCGAATACCCTTTGTTTCTCTCTCTTGCCTGATTGCCCCAGCCAGAACTTCCAATACTATGTTGAATAAGGGTGGTGAAAAGGGGCATCCTTATCTTGTACCAGTTTTCAAAGGGAATGCTTCCAGCTTTTGCCCATTCAGTATGATATTGGCTGTGGGTTTGTCATCAATAGCTCTTATTATTTTGAGATATGTTCCATCAATACCTAGATTATTGAAAGTTTTTAACACTAAGGGATGTTGAATTTCATCAAAGGCCTTTTCTGCATCTATTGAGATAATCATGTGGTTTTTTTGTCTTTGCTTCTGGTTAAGTGATGGATTATGTTTATTGATTTGCATATGTTGAACCAGCCTTGCATCCCAGGGATGAAGCTGACTTGATCGTGGTGGACAAGTTTTTTGATGTGCTGCTGTATTCAGTTTGCCACTATTTTATTGAGGATTTTTACATCGATGTTCATCAGGGATATTGTCCTGAAGTTTTCTTTCTTTGTTGTTTCTCTTCCCAGTTTTAGTATCAGGATAATGCCAGCTTTATAAAATGAGTTAGGGAGGAGTCCTTCTTTTTCGATTGTTTGGAATAGTTTCAGAAGGAATGGTACCAGCTCCTCTTTGTATTTCTGGTAGAATTCAGCTGTGAATCCATCTAGTCCTAGCCTTTTTTTGGTTGGTAGGCTATTAATTACTGCCTCAATATCAGAGCTTATTTGTCTATTCAGGGATTCAACTTCTTGGTTTAGTCTTGGGAGGGTGTACAAGTCCAGCAATTTATCCATTTCTTCTATATTTTCTAGTTTATTTGCATAGTAGTGTTTATAGTATTCTCTGTTGGTAATTTGTATTTCTGTGGGGTCAGTGGTGATATCCCCCTTTACCATTTTTTATTGTGTCTATTTGATTCTTCTCTCTTCTTTATTAGCCTATCTAGCAGTTTACTTTGCTAAATTTTTTTTCAAAAAACCAGCTCCTGGATTCATTGATTTTTGGAGGGTTTTTTCTGTCTCTATCTCCTAATAACTGAAGATATTTGATAGAAAAATAAAATATTTTCAGTTAACATAAAAGAAGACAGGGAAAGAGGAACAAATGAACAAAGAAGAAACAAGTAGCAACATGGTAGACTTCAACCCAATCTTGTAACATCACATGTAAATGGACTCCAATTAAAAGGCAAAGAGTGTTAGACTGGGTGAAATGAGAGGGGAGGCAGAATGACCCAGCTATACGCTGTTTAAAAGAGAAACATTAAATATAAAAACCCAAAATGTTTGAAATTAAAAGATGTGAAAAGATACACAATGCAAGCACTGCAAATAAGAGAGTTAGTGCAGCTATAATGACAATAGACAAAGTAGAGTTTTTGACAAGGAGTATTACCAAAGATAAAAATGTGACAACCCTGGCCAGGCATGGTAGCTCACGCCTGTAATCCCAGCACTTTGGGAGGCCAAGGTGGGCGGATCACCTGAGGTCGGGAGTTCGAGACGAGCCTGACCAACATGGAGAAACCCCGTCTCTACTAAAAAAATACAAAATTAGCCAGGCGTGGTGGTGCATGCCTGTAATCCCAGCTACTCAGAAGGCTGAGGCAGGAGAATCGCTTGAACCCAGAAGGCGGAGGTTGTGGTGAGCCAAGATCATGCCATTGCACTCCAGCCTGGGCAACAAGAGTGAAACTCAGTCTCAAAAACAAACAAAAAAAAGTGGCAACCCTAAAGTTGTACATTGTAATAATAAAACATCAAAGTAAATGAATGAAAAATTGACAGGACCAAAGGAAGAAATACAAAAACAAAAATCACATTCATAGTTGGAGGTTTGATTGCCTATGTTTCAATAATTGATAAAAGTAGAAAAATTTAGTGAAGATATACGGATTTGACCAACTTAAAGAAATCGACATTTATGGCACATTATACCCTGTCTCTTAAAAAATGTTTTAGATAAAAATAAATAAAATAATAAAATATATGTGTGTGTATAGATAGAGAGATAAATAACTGAGCTTTTCATTTTTTGTTTTAAAAGGACTGTTAAATTATAGGTGCCCCTGAATGCATTTTTACTCTCAGTAAGGGTGCATATGCTTATCTTAGCTGGACCCACAAGAGGTGGCTTCCTGCTGCTCCCTTGGAGGCCTGTAGGAGGCGCCATGCTGCCCCCATCATCCATTGAGGGCTTGGTTCTGACAGCTCTCTGAAGCTCTCTAACTCCTTCCTAAGAAGCAAAATCTGACCAGGGTGGTAAGAAACTATCGCCCTTAGCTTTACTCTTTGGACACTCTCCATTTTCCCTCATGCCTTCAGAGCACTATAAGCAGCAATGAAATTTTATTTTCTGTGTAAACACCCGCTCATTTAGAGAAAAAGAGTCAGTATCTCCTCTACCTCTGCAACGTGAAGCTGACTCCCTAATCGAACTGAGTCAGCTCCTGACTGATAGGAAGAACCTTCTCTCTATTAACCTCACAGCATACTTTAGGGTTTCAGATAAAAAGAACATTCCTTTCAAATGCCTCCCCACCTCCCAAACCACAGTAAACAACCTTCAACTGGTAAAGAAAAACCACAGTTTTAGAAAATATTTTTAAAGAATTAATTACCATTAGTCAAGCATGATGGTAAATGCCTGTAATCCCATCACTTTGAGAGGCCAAAGCAGGATATCCCTTGAGGCCAGGAATTAAAGACTAGCCAGGGCAAAGTAGCAAGACCCTATTTCTAATTTTAAAAAAAAAAAAATTTTTTTTTAATTAGTCAGGCATGGTGGCGAATGCCTGTAGTCCCAGCTATTCAGGAGGCAGAGGCAGGAGGATTGCATGAGCCCAGGAGTTCATGGCTGTAGTGAGCTACGATCCATGCCATTACACTCCAGCCTAAGTGACAGAGCAAGACCCTGTCTCTTAAAAAAAAAAGAAAAAAAAAAAGAAAGAAAGAAGAAAATAGTTAATAATAAAAATAATGAGCCACTGCTAAAGATGTAAGAAAGAAATACTGAAAAATGACCGAAGAATGACTCAGAATGTTGTATAATGTTCTCAAATCCCCCAGAGTGTCCAGAGAGTTCTGCGACCTTTGACCTCCTCATGCCTGTCATTCCAGTCCAGGCCGACCAGGGTGTAGGCTGTGTTCTTGGTGTGTGTCCATCCCACTGGACAAGAGATAACAGGCCTGCCATTCAGGCCAACTACTGCGGAGAAAAGAAGGAAACTAACATCTGGTGAGTACCTACTATGTGTCAGACATGTTACAGACCTAAGAAATAGCCATAGGTGAGAGTAGGGCCTGGAATCAGAGGGGCCAAGGTTTGACTCTCAAGTTATCAGCTCAGAGACTTCAGGCAAGTTACTTAACTGCTCCGCACCTCACTTTGCTCATCTATAAAATGGTTCATAATGCTTCGTATCTTATAAAGCTCATGGTGAAGATTGCATTGCATAACCTTGTCAATTCATTGCTTTGTGCATAGCCTAAACAGAATAATTACTCAATGAGTATTAGCTACTAATAGCATCACTATCGTTATTATTGTTCCATTGTCTCACATTCTCTTCTTAGGCAAAGAAATAAAAAAAAGTTCAGAATGGAAAGAACCCCTAAATTCTCTCAGATCTAAATCAGCTCTTCCCAGCTTAATCCAAGAGATACTTTAGAGTGTGTCATTCCTTTCACCCAGAAGTGTCTCTCACCCCAGGAAGCATCTGAGTGGACACCAGGGTTCAGTGTATTGCTCTTCAACTTAGCAATTTCTGTTACATAGTTATCAACACACAAATCCTTGTAGTTCTTTCTAAATAGGCTTGTGAAAATAGGATTCAATCCCAAAAGTAAATTCATGCCACTCACTAAAACAAAAAGTGCCATTTCAATTGGTGTCAGGTGAAGGGTGGTACTAAAATGAAACACCGCCAACTTATTGCTGGGATAGCTGGCTCCCTCCTGCTGCACTGCTACTGACTGGAGGAAAATTCATCTTTACAATACCTCATCAATGATGGGTCAGTTGAAAACTTTTGCCCATTTTTAGAATGAAATTGGAATTGGCCTTTCATGGCCATTCAAAAGCAGACAGATAATATCTGCAGTTATTTGCTTCTTTGCATTTACGGAATTGTTGCTCCCCCCAAAGCAGGTGGCCTGAAGCAAACTGTGCCAGCTATTTCCAGAATAATCCATGTTTGTACATTCACTCCCCACACACACTCCAAAAAATTCCAACAGGAACTAAACAGAAACAGGAACTTGCCAAAAACAGGTCTCTGACGCATGCATCTCAGCCCACAGTCATCCAGATTTCTGTCCTCCTTTGTTGCTCAATTAAATAGACATTTTTAGCTGTTGTCTTATTTAACTTTCTGAATAATTTCTGAAGAACTCACACCATTGTCTATACAGCTTCATGGAAACTGCCTCATTCTCATCCTCATGACATCCTGTTCCCCAGCTTCTCGGGGCATCTTTCTGGCTTCTCTGTCTCCTTCATGGGTTCATCTTTCCCACCCTCTTCCTTTATCCTGTGGTTGTTCCCTGGGATGCCCACATCCACTATAGTTCATTTCAGTGAGAGAGCATTCAAAAAAGTTAAATCTGACTTTTTTTAATAAAAAAAAAGCGTACACTCATATGATTGCAAAGGCATTTAGTATTGGTCTGTTCTCATGCTGCTAATACAGACATATCTGAGACTGGGTAATTTATAAACAAAGAGGTTTAATGGACTCACAGTTCCACATGGCTGGTAGGCCTCATAGTCACGGTGGAAGATGAAGGAAGAGCAAAGGGACATCTTATATGGTGATGGGAAAAGAGAGAACGAGAGCCAAGCAAAAGGGGAAACCCCTTATAAAACCATCAGATCTCGTGAGACTTATTCACCATCACAAGAACAGTAAGGGGGAAACTGCCCTCATGATTCAATTATCTCCCACCCAGTCCCTCCTGCAACATGGGGAAATTATGGGTGCTATAATTCAATATCACAACCATATCACACACCCAAAAGAAAGTAATACAAGTTAAAACTTCTAGAATATGCCCTGTTTGCAAGAAAGCAGTTGGACACAGCCAGTAGGAAACTAAATTGACATAAGCTTCCTGGAAGAGCTCTAGCAATAACTATTACTAGATTTTAAAAACTAGTGGCCAGATGAAGTGGCTCACATCTGTAATCCCAGCACTTTGGGAGGCCGAGGTGGGCGGATCACCTGAGGTTGGGAGTTCGAGACCATTCTGACCAACATGGAGAAATCCCGTCTCTATTAAAAATATAAAATTAGTTGGGTATGGTGGCGCATGCCTGTAATCCCAGCTACACGGAAGGCTGAGGCAGGAGAATCACTTGAACCCAGGAGGCGGAGGTTGCGGTGAGCCATGATCGTGCCATTGCACTCCAGCCTGGGCAACAAGAGCAAAACTCCAACTCCAAAAGAAAAAAAGAAAAAGAAACTCTTTGAAAATGTTCATACGCTTGGATGCAACAATTTTATTTCCACATAATAGTTAGGAATATGTGGTGATATTCATCTTAAACAACGTGGAATTAATAATATATTTGAAATAGCTAAAAATGGAAAGCAGTATAAATAGTTCAATAAAGTATGGTATATCATATATGATAACATTTAAATATCTCCAAAATATATTCTTACAAAAAAAAGCTAAAACTATCATATAGAGGATAACTGCAATTCCTAATATACATATATATGTCTATTCAAACATATATATATATAAAGGGGAATAATGGAAAGAAGTCCCACAGTGTTAATAATAATGATTTCTTGGTGCTAAGAAATATGAGTGAGTTATATTTTATTCTTTGAGCTTATCTACATTTTCAAAATTTACTAAAATAGTACAGATTATCCTATGACTTGAATGTGCCCCTCAAATTTCATATGTTGAAAACTTAATCCCCAAATGTATCTATTAATTAGAGGTGGAGCCTTTGGGGGCAATTATGATTAGCTAAGGTTATCAAGGGGGGAGGCCCATGATGGAACTGGTGGCTTTCCAAAAGGAGGAAGAAACACCCGAGCGGACATGCACATCTTGCCCTCACATGATGTGATGCCCCCTACCATGTTATAATGCATCAAGAAGGCCCTTACAAGATGCTGACTCCTCAACCTGGACTTTCCAACCTCCAGATTCATGAGCTAAACAAACCTCTATTCTCATAAATTACCCCGTCTGCGGTATTCAGTTATAGCAACTGGTATTAGTCCAGAACATGGACTAAGACAGATTACTTTTGAAATGAGCAGAAATAAATTTTTTAGGAAAAAGCCTCTGAGATGAGAGGGGCCATATTAATAAAGATGATACAACCATTCTCCTAAGACACTGACTTGTAGCCCCTATAAGAAAGATCCAAGCACTGGGACTGTTTGAAATAAAATACATGTTTCAGAAGGAGATGCATTTATTAAACAGATTTTAACTCCTGTCTGAGGCCAATCTAGGGACAAACATCTAAATGTCGATGGCTCACTTATCACAATTTTACATAGGTAGGAGAGCAGCACCTGGCTGACTCCAGAATCTGTCAATAATTTAGTTTTCTCAAATGCAGCAAGATATAAAGTGCAAAGGTGCAAGCACTGCCTTTGGAACTGAAGGAGCATGGTTTACCTTTTCTTCACCCACTAACTGCCAGCTTCTTAGAATCTCAGGATTTGCTCTGTGTGTGTGTGTGTGTGTGTGTGTGTGTTTTAATTTGTGATATAAGGATAACTCTTACTTCACATAGGGCAAGTGAAGATTACAGCTGATCTTCATCTTTCATGAATTCCATATTTATGGATTTGCCTACTTGCTAAAATGTATTTGTAACCCCTCAAATCAATAATCCCTGTACTTTCATGGTCATTCAGAAAAATGTGTGAGGCCCCACCTCCACATTCCCAGCTAAGGTTGAACAAGGCAACCCTCTGACTTCTCGTGTCAGCTCTCATACTGTAAACAAGTGTCCTTTCACCATCTATTTAGTGCCATATTTTTCATATTTTTATACTCCTTGTTGGTGTTTTGCTATGTGAAATGGCCCCCTTCCTAGTGCTGAAGTTCCGTCTAGTGTTCCTCTGTCCAAGAAGGCTGTGAGGTGGCTTACAGAGAATATCCGTGTGTCAGATAAGCTTCACTTAGGCACAAATTATAGTGTTATTGGCCATTAATTCAATGTTAATAAATTAACAATAATAGACAGATATACACATAAAACAAGCTTATGTATTAATTGACGGATGAAAATGCTGTGACCAGAGGCTCACAGGAACCTAACCTTGTACTTCCCCTAAGAGCAATGGTTCACTATTCAATAATTCACTCCTCTCAGCAACTTTATAGACCAAAAGTACCATGACTAATGAGAATTAACTGTATGTACAATTCATTCATTCTTTTCACAAATCCAATCATGTGTGACATATCAATGTTTTAGTCAACAGTGGACTGCATATACAATTGTAGTCCTATAAGATTACGATAGAGCTGAAAAATTCCTATTGCCTAGTGATGTTGTAGCCATAATCATACTGTAGTGCAACGAATTACTCATATGTTTGTGGTGATGCTGGTGTAAACAAACCTACCATGCTGCCAGTCAGATGAAAGTATAGCACATACATTTATGTACAGTACATAATACTTCATAATAAACAACTATGTTACTGGTTTATGTATTTGCTAAACTACACTTTTTACCATCATTTTAGGGTGTACTCCTTCTACTTATTATCACAGGAGATGGCAGCTCCATGCCTGGCCTATGGTAAATTTTTTTACTTTCTAAACTTTTTAATGTTCTAAAACATTTTGACTCTTTTGTAATAATAATTTAAAACACAAACACATTTTGCAGCTGTACAAAAATATTTTCCTTCTTTATATCCTTATTCTGTATTTCTTTTCTATTTTAAAAATTCTTTAGTTTTGTTTTTTTTTTTTTTTACTTTTTAATTCTTTCTTTTTACTTTTTAATCTTTTTTGTTAAAAGCTATGACATAAACACACTCATTGGCCTCCGTTTACACAGGGTCAGGATCATCAATATCACTGTCTTTCACTGCCACATCTTGTCTCAGGGGAAGGTCTTCAGGGCAATAACACACGTGGAGCTGTCATCTCCTTAACCTTGTACTCTAGCATAAATGCTAGAGTTTCTGTGGGTTTATACAGAGGCATGCAATTCCTTAGTCAAAGGATATGCACTTCTACAACTTATTAGATAACACCAAGTAGTTCTGCAAAATTGTTACACGAATTTACATTCCCACTAACAGATTTTTTTAACTTTTAAGTTCAGTGGTATATGTGGAGCTTTGTTACATGGGTAAACATGTGTCATGGGGGTTTATTGTACAGATTATTTTATCACTCATGTATTAAGCCTAGTACCCATCAGTTATTTTTCCTGATCCTCTCTCTCCTCCTACCCTCTACCCTCCAAGAGACCCCAGTGTGTGTGCTTCCCCTCTACGTCTCCGTATGTTCTCATCATTTAGCTCCCACTTATAAGTGAGAACATGCAGTATTCAGTTTTCTGTCCTATGTTAGTTTGCTAAGGATAATGGCTTCTAGTTCCACCCATGTCCCTGCAAAGGACATAATCTCATGATCTCATTCTTTTTTATGGCTGTATAGTATTCCATGGTATATATGTACCATATTTTCCTTATCTAGTCTATCATTGATGGACATTTAGGTTGATTGCACGTCTTTGCTATTGTGAATAGTACAGCAATGAACATTTGCATGCAAGTGTCTTTATAATAGAATAATTTATATTCCTTTGGGTATATACCTAGTAATGGGATTGCTGTGTCAAATGGTATGTCTGTCTTTAGGTTTCTGAGGAATTGCCATACTGTCTTCCACAATAGTTAAAGTAATTTACACTTCCACCAACAGTGCAAAAGCATTCCTTTTTCTCCACAACCTCACTAGCATCTGTTATTTTTTCACCTTTTAATAATCGCCATTCTGACTGGTGTAAGATGGTATCTCATTGTGGTTTGGATTTGCTTCTCTAATGATCAGTCACACTGAGCTTTACATCTTTTAAAATATAAACGTGATCATGTCACACCTCTGCTCAGAATTCTCCAATGGCTCCCTATCATACTCAGAGTAAAGGCCAAATATCTTACCATGACCTGTAAGGTTCTGTGTGATCCATCCCCTCACAACCTCTGTTGTCATCTTTCATTACTGCCTCCTTTATTTATCCTGCTGCAGCTGCGCTGGCCTCCTTGCTGTTCCCACAGTACAGCCAGTGTGCAATCACCTCAGGGTCTTTGCTCCTCCTGTTTTCTCTGCCTAGATGCTCTACCCTCAGCTATCTGCATGGCTTGTTTCCTCTCTTCATTCA
Organism: Theropithecus gelada; assembly: GCF_003255815.1. Taxonomy (NCBI): domain Eukaryota; kingdom Metazoa; phylum Chordata; class Mammalia; order Primates; family Cercopithecidae; genus Theropithecus; species Theropithecus gelada. Next base: position 144,428,516 of record NC_037672.1, read on the forward strand.
GGTGTCTGCCCAAATGTCACCTCCTCCAAGAAGCCTTCCCCGGCTGGCCTAGGATAGTCCTCCCTTCATTCTCTCTCTAACACTTACATTGCTTTATTTTTCTTCATGCGTCTTCCACTATGACATGTTATTTTTTTCTCTTCTCTATTTGTTAATTGACTGATCGCCTTCTCTAGAATATAAACCCCATGAAGGTGGGATTTTGTTGTATTCAGTGCAGTATCTCCAACATATTGAACAATGCCAGAGACAAAGTAAGCACATACTAAATATTTGCTGATTAGAAGAAACATTTGACACATATAAGACAGGCCAAAGGTTAATACTGTATCTCTAATAGAAAGAGATGTTCCAATAAATAAGAACAGTATTTCTTTTGTTGTTGTTTTGAGACAGGGTCTTACTCCATTGCCCAGGCTGGAGTGAAGTGGCATGATTACTGCTCACTGTAGCCTCCACGTGCCAGACTCAAGTGATCCTCCCACTTCAACCTCTTGAGTAGCTGAGACTACAGATATGCACCACCACACTCATGTAATTTTTAATTGTTTTTTGAGACGTGGGGTCTCACTGTGTTGTCCAAGCTGGTCTCAAACTCCTGATCTCAAGCAATCCTCCTACCTCAGTCTCCCAAAGTGCTGGGACTACAGGCGTGAGCCACCTCATTTGGCCAAGAATACTATTTCATTCCCATAGAAAAAACTGGCACACCTAGTGCCCATATCTTGGCTTTTCAATGTCACTCTCCGGTAAAAGGAACCAGAGTTGCTTGGAGAAATGGCTGATTCCAGGGCTGGGGAACAAAAAAAAAAAAAAAAAAAAAAAAGATGAACCTGGATCATCTCATAGCACCATAAAATAAGAAAGTCCTCAAAAAACTAAAGGATGGAAACACTTCAAAGAGGCATAAGCCATTCTAAAAGAAATCCCAATGGCCAAGCTGGAAGAATTTGACCAACTAAGTTATTGACATGATATTAGATATAATCCAAAGTATACAATAAACATGATTCCATACTGATGTAAATAATGGTTGAATATAAAAATAAATGGCAGGAAAGAGACAAATCTTCTGTGCAGAAAAATTTCAAATAATATATATAGATACTCTCTCTGTTAATGAGTTGAATTGTGTCTGCTGAAAATTCATATGCTGAAGCTGTAACCCCCAGTACTTCAAAATGTATCTGTATTTGGAAATAGTACCTTTAAAGAGGTATTTAAATTAAAATTGAGTCGTTAAGATGGACCCTAATCCAATCTGACCAGTGTTCTTATAAACACAGACAGAAAATGACACCAGACAGGTACACACCAGAGAGAGAGGCCTCAGATGAAACCAACCCTGCTGACACTTTGATCTCAGACTTCCAGCCTCCAGAACTGTAGGAAAATAAATTCCTGTTGCTTAAGTCTCCTAGTCTGTGATATTTTATTATGGCAGCCTTCACAAACTAATACATTTCTCTTTGCAGAGGTGGAGCTTAAACTCCCAGACTCCCATCTTGAGTGTGGGCTGAACTTAGTGACTTGCTTTCAAAGAATAATTCCAAAGGATAAAGTATAGAAAGTGAAACATAATGGCTTTACAGTGGAAAAAAACTGACAACCACTACCAAAACAAAGTGACCAAGTATAATTCCACCAGTGACAAGTCATGTTGACAGCATGTGACTGCTGATATGACGTGATAAAAGGGGCATTTCACCTTTGTGGTATTCTTCCCAAAGACTCATAATCTAATCCCAGTCAAATCATGAGAAAACATTAGACAAACTTATATTGAGGGACATTCTATAGAATATCTGACCAGTACTCTTCAAAATTATCACCATCACGAAAAGCAAAGAAAGACTGAAAAAACTGTCACACACCACAGGAGACTAAGGAATTGTAAAATTAAATGCAGTGTGGTACCCTGGATCAGACCCTGGCACACAAAAAGTACATTTGTGAAAATACTAGTAAAATCTGAATAAAGTGCAGAGTTTAGTTAACAGTAATGCACCAATGTTGGTTTTTCAGCGATGACAAATGTACCATGGCAACATAAAATGTTATAGGGGATATAAAGGAACTTTCTGTATTATCTTTGCAATTTTTCTGTAAATCTAAAACTATTCAAAAATTAAAAGCTTTTTTAAGAAATGGGCAAAGAGCATGAATAGGCAGTTCACTAAAGCAATGCATATAGTCATAAATCCGTCGAAATTGTGTACAAAGACATGAGTAATGAAAAAATATATAAATTATAATGAGTTGTTTTTATTCATCCATGTGACAATAATTTTCAAAAGTGATAATACCCAATGTTTTTAAAAAGATGTGTGAAAATATGTAATTTGCCAATGGTATCTAATGCCTTTATCAAGTGCATATCTCAATACATTTCCCAAGAGTATAATCAAGCCAGTACTCAATATAACTAAGTTTTATTGAACCCTTACTATGTTCCAAGCACTGTGAGAAACAGTACACATACATTGGGTCATTTAATTTTATGAAGTAGATAATTCTATGAAGTAGATACTGTCATTACCATCTCTATTTTAGTTACAATTTTTATAGTGACTAGAATATATTATTACATAATGATCTCCTCCACTGAAACATGCCTCCTTGTATCTATGCCCTTGCTTAGTTCCCTCCCACATTGACTCTGGGTTTTCCCATGTCACTTGTTTTGGTCAACAAGATGCAAGTAAATGTCACAAATAGAGGATTTCCTCTTCTCTTTCTACTTTTGAAATCTTGCCACCATGTTAAGAAACCCTAGCTAGCCTACTGAAGACTCATGATCAGTCGACAACCAGCACCAAGCACTAGACATGTGAGGGAGGCCAACTCAGACAACCCAGCTACTGTTGCATGCCTAGAGGATTGCAGCCCCATGAGTGATCCCAGGTGAGAGAAGCAGAAGAATCACCAAGCTGAGCCTTGCCCAAAATGGTGGCTCAGAGAATCATGAGCAAATAAAATGGTTTTAACCATTAAGTTTTGTTTTACAACAACAGATAATAAACAGCCTTATGAGAATTTTCTTATATCTAATTTATACATGAGAAATATAAGACTTAGTTAAGTACTTTGTCTAGTAAGTGGCAGAGCCAGAATTCATAGGGACATAGCTAGTAATTTTAACAGCCAGCATTCTGAAACTCTGAACTACCTTACTCATCATCCATCTTAGGAAAATCTAAAACTGAGAAATTACAAACAACTGAAAATTACCAACCTCAAAGGGGGATTGTTTCAGTAAATTCTAATACAAGCAAATACAAACTCTATGATACAACAGAATACCCCTAATGACAAAATAAAATACAATTATACTCCCAGCAATATATACCTATTATCAACATGAGAAGATAATAAAAGTTCACTTTTATGGAGTGTTACTATCTGCCAGGCACTGTTCTGGGTGTTTTACAACCTTTACTTCTTTTGCTGTTCACAACTCTGTGAATAGATTATAAATCCTTCCCATTTATTATTATTCCCAATTTTCCCCATTCCTCTGTATTACAAAATAGAAACAAGAGTCCATAGTAAGTAAACAACTTTCTCAAGGTCACATAGATAATAAGTGGCAAAGCTTAGATGCCAACCTAGGGAGTTCAACTTCCAAGACCATGTTCCTAACTAAAATATTACACTGCTTTTCCCACAATATATTTTTAGTTTAGAAAGATTAGGTTACAAAAACAATATGTGATTCCATTCTGGTACCAGGAAAGAACATATGAATAGTTGTGTGACATGTGCTATGTAGCCACAGAAAATACTAATGGACTGCTACACACACAAGTGTCAAGAGCAGTGACTTTTGAGTGATAGAATCATAAGTGACATTTATTTTCTTCTCTCTATGTTTCTGCATTTTCTGAATTTTTGGCAATGAAAATTTACTACTTTGATCATCAAAAATATTAGGACTGTTCTGGGGGAAAAAACCTTCAACACTCCAAAATTTTTTAAATGATAAAATAAATTTTACAGAATAAATGTAAAGTTTCACATGACCACAAACACACTGAAACAACTCATTAAAATAATTAATTAGTTAAAACAATTAGTTTTTTTGTTTGTTTGTTTTTGGTTTTTTGTTTTGTTTTGTTTTGTTTTTTGAGATGGAGTCTCGCTCTGTCACCCAGGCTAGAGTGCGGTGGCCGGATCTCTGCTCACTGCAAGCTCCGCTCCCGGGTTTACGCCATTCTCCTGGCTCAGCCTCCCGAGTAGCTGGGACTACAGGCGCTCGCCACCTCGCCCGGCTAGTTTTTTGTACTTTTTAGTAGAGACGGGGGTTTCACCGTGTTAGCCAGGATGGTCTCGATCTCCTGACCTCGTGATCCGCCCGTCTCGGCCTCCCAAAGTGCTGGGATTACAGGCTTGAGCCACCACGCCTGGCCAAAACAATTAGTTGATCTCATCAAATGGGCATCATTTAAATGTTAATTCTCAGAGCTTGCTGGGATCCTAAGAGACACATCCTAAGAGCAGTAGTTACTGCTACTGGGAACATAAGTGACACAGACTCTCTGGAATTGAATTTAGCAATATGTTTCAAGAAAGAATTCACACCATATGAAACAGTAGCAATGAAGTGCTCTTTATAACGTCAACAAATTTTTAAAACCCAAAGTCAAACAATAAGAGAATGGTTAAATAGATAACACAACACCCACGTAACAGAAAAGAATATCACCGTTAAACATCAAGTTCTTGCAAAATACTTAATAATATGAATTTTCCCCCATGACATGTGATTTCTTATATTGTTTAGGTTTTGTTTGTTTTTTTAGAAATGAGGTCTCACTCTGTCACTAAGGCTGGAGTGCAGTGGCATCATGATCACGACCCATTGCAGCCTCAACCTCCCAGGCTCAAACAAGTCTCCCACCTCAGACTGTTAAGAAGCTGAGATCACAGGTGCGTGCCACCATGCCTAATTTAAAAAAAAAAAAAAATTGTAGAGATAAGGACTCACTATGTTGTCTAGGTTGGTCTCAAATTCCTGGGTTCGAGCAATCCTTCTGCCTCAGCCTCTCAAAGTGCTGGGATTACAGGCATATGCCACAGCACTTGGCTTGATTTTTCATATTGTTTAAAGAGCAGAATATGAAATGGTTAGAACCAATCTAATTCATGTGCAAGTAAATATGTATATATGTATATGTAAATGTTCCCTCATTTAAAAAAAAAAAAAAAGAACCCTGAAATTAAATACATAAAAATCTAAACTATTATTGCTGGGTAGTGGCATTTCAGATAACTTCAATTTTCTGCTGAATATTTTCAAGCACCTGGGACAATTCCCCCTGAAATCAGGTGATACTAAGAGGCATCAAGGGTTAGCAGGAGTTCAAAGTCAGGATCTCTGGACCAATTCTTGGTCTGCACAGCCACTGTGCATTTGCATCACAGCACACTGAAGGCCAATGGAGATACAGCTGCTGAGGGAAGTTTTGCTAAGTATGATTAGAACCACAGTAGAGTGGAAGGACTTGTACCCCTCAAATTCTCTAGAAAAGGATCTCATGAAGGTGTAGAGACTTCAGGGAAGTCAGATACACACTGAGTCCCCAGTCAGAGCACACGGAAGTCTTTTTCAGCTTCTTCGGCATGTAGGCTCTTTTGGAATTGGACCTATTAAAGAACATCAACCACAGCATCTGCAACCAATATGTGTTTATATAAAACATCTGGGGTCAGCTCTCCCCAAAATCATAACACCACACCTTGAATGTGGCTTCAGTAATCAAAATCTTATATTCCAGATACTTCTAATCTGCCAAGGCCATCTCCTGAAAAGAGCATAGAAAACCTCAATTGCTTTCTGAGAGAGTTAGAGCTACATCTGAGGTAAGTATTGTTATCGCCTCTATACGAATAAGTGAACCAGCCAGGACTTAAATCCATCAAACCAAAAACCCAGGCTAAATTTTAAACTGTAATCTGTGACCTCTGAATGCGAAGAATTCTGCCTTCTCCCTCTCTACTCCCTGTTGAGAATATGAAGGAAAACATTGTACTAATATTTGTATACAATGTGTGTTTAACTAAGTATCAGAATGGATAGACCTTGGAGCTTAGATCTGGTAGCAATTCCTAATTTTGATTGAAACTGAGTAAATTCTTTTTGTTTTTTTGTTTTGTTTTGTTTTGTTTTTTGAGACAGGGTCCCTGTCACCCAGGCTGGAGCACAGTGATGCAATCATAGCTCACTGTAACCTCAAATTCCTGAACTCACAGAATCCTCCTGTCTCAGTCTCCCAAGTGTCTGGGACTACCGGTATGTGCCACCATGCCCAACTAATTTTTTTGTTTGTTTGTAGAGATGGAGTCCGGTGATGTGGCCCAGGCTGATCTCAAACTCCTGGGCTCAAGCAATCCTTCTGCCTCGGGCTCCCAAAGAGCTGAGATTACAGGAATGAGCCACTGCACTTGGCCTAAATCCATATTTTTGCTGCAAACTATTATTTTAAATGTATAGCCCCACTTCATTACCACAAAGTATCCTGTATAAAGTGTAGCAACAAAATGTGAACTAGACGTAGTTCAAAAAGAAAAGTGGACCAGGCACAGTGGCTCATGCCAGTAATCCCAGCACACTGTGAGGCTAAGGCAGGAGGATTACTGAAGGCCAAGAATTCAAAACATGCCTGGGCAACATAGTGGGACCCCATCTCTACCAAACAAATATTTAAAAAGTTAGCTAGGCACGGTGGTGCGCACCTGTAGTCCTAGCTACTTGGAAGGCTGCGACAGGATTGCTTAAGTCAGAGAGTTCAACGTTGTAGTGAGCTATGATTGAGCCACTGTACTGCAGCCTGGGTGACAGAGGAAGACAAAAGAAAGAAAGAAAGAAGGAAAGAAAGGAAAGAAAGGAAGGAAAGGAAGGAAAAGAAAGGAAGGAAGGAGAAAGAAAGAGAAAGGAAGGAAAGGAGGGAAGGAAAGAAAGGAAAGAAAGGAGTGAACAGAATGGTAGAGACACAAAAAGGTGCTAGGATAGAGGCTAACACAAAATTACATACCATGACATCCTTCTACGCACTTTCTATTCATTCTTTTACCGATTTCTATAGCATTTCAGAGTTGTTTCAATAAAACTGCAAGTGAATATGATCTACTGCCTATTATGTGGTTATGCCCTAAAAGGCTAGGATGACTTTGCTATAAGTTGATTTATATGACGCCCACCATAGTGTCAGAAAAATTTAGAAGTTCAGAAATGATTTTGGAAACTAATGAATGTGTCTGTAGATTGTGGACTAGTAAGCCACCTCCAGTCTCTATTACACACTGCAGTGTTCACTCCCCAAAATAATGACAGAACAGTGTCAGGTATGTGGGAGTCACAAATATATATAACACTGAACATTGATTATATTTAATGTTATCAATAAGTTAGAATTGATTTGATAATAAATAGAAAACCAGTGAAGATGTTCATGTGTACTCTGGAAAATGATTTTATAAATGAACCACATCACATATATCACACAGCACAACTGGCTGCTTATTCAGGAGCAGTGATTTTTCACTTTAAGAAATCCTAAGATTCAAACATTCTGCCCTATTTTTTTTAACAAGAAAAAAATATCACAAGTTTGTGAACAGATGCAACATTTTGAAAAACCAAAAGCATGCATAGAGAGATTCTAACACTTGCCCTAAAAAGGTCATGCCAGGACCAGGGTGGTACCCCTTTGCCCATATACGGGGGCTACACAGAAGAAGCCATGCAAGCAATTCAGAAAAAATCCTCACTGCTTTTCCCCCACCTCTGTGTGTCAACTAAGAGTCTTTGTATGGATAGTTTATATCAGTAATTCTCAGACTTTAATGAGCACATAAACCAAGGATCTTGTTAAAATGCAAATTCTGATTCAGTAGGTTTAGAGTAGTACCTGAGATTCTACATGTGTAAGAAACTCATAGAGGAGGTTGATGGGGCTGGTCCAAGGACCTCATTTATGAGTAGTCAAGATTTACATTTTTTAGCATTAAGTCACTGTATGAAAAGAGACTTGCTTTTACTTCTTAAAAATAAACTGGAGCAGGGCGTGGTGGCTTATGCCTGTAATCCAAGCATTTTGGGAGGCCGAGGGGAGTGGATAACCTGAGGTCAGGAGTTCAAGGCCAGCCTGGTCAACAGGGTGAAACCCCACCTCTACTAAAATTACAAAAAATTAGCCGGGCATGGTGGCACATGCCTGTAATCCCAGCTACTTGGGAGACTGAGGTAGGAGAATCACTTGAACCCAGGAGGCAGAGGTTGCAGTGAGCTGAGATGGCGCCACTGCCCTCCAGCCTGGGCAACAAGAGCGAAACTCCATCTTAAATAAATAAACAAACAAACAAAAGCTGGAAACTGATGTTTGGAGACTCACTTGGATTTGTGCTGTGCAACATAACTTCTAGCCTTATGTGGCTATTTAAATTTAAATGACTTAAAATCAAATAAAATTTAAAATTCAGTTGCTCAGTTACATTAGCCACATTTTAAGAGCTCGATAGCCACATGTGGCTAGCACATGAGACAGCATGGAAGAACATTTTCATTATCATAGAAGGTTCTATTGAACAGTGCTGAACTGAAGATGATTTGGTTATCAAACAAAACTTTAAAGAATATAAGGTTTATTCCACTTTGAAACAAATCAAAAAGTAAAAACTTGAACCAGCATCTGTAAAATTCTAGCCATTTTTCCTCAGAAAGAAAAAAAAAAGCAAGGAAAGGTCAGGACAACACGAAACCCATTAATAAAAGCAGCTTACATTCCTTCTTCCCAGCAAAGTGCAGCACAGCTCAACCTCAAATGAAACGTGACATTAATGGGCTAAAAGGAAAGATGGGGAACAGAGAGTCCCTGAAGCTAAACAGAACCAGCACCGTGCTCTGCACACTTCATGCCAAAGCCATTTCATTTCCCTTTACTCTTATCAGTCAGTCTGTTGACCTGATGCAGATATGAACACCGATGAGAAAAAAGTACAGGCAACATGGTGCACACTTGGGTTCTCCAAAGAAACAGAATCAATAGAATATATATATACAAAGAACAATATTTATTTTAAGGAACTGACTCACATGATTGTGGGGGCTGGCAAGTCTGAATGCCCAGGACAGGCCACCAGGATGGTGACTCAGGGAAGAGTTGATATTGTAGTCTTGAGTCTGAAGGTAATACAGAGGTAAAATTATTTCACTCTCAGAGGTCCTCCATCTTTTTTTTTTCTCTTAAGGCCTTTAACTGATTGGATGAGGCCCACTCACATTATGGAGGGTAATCTGCTTTACTCAAAGTCTACTGATTTAAATGTTAACCATAACTAAAAATTACTTTCACAGCAACATCTAGAGTGCTGTCTCAACAAACAACTGGGTGCCATACCCTAGTTAAGTGAACACATGTAATTAACCATTGCAGAGGGATAAAGGTTCCAGGCCCCTAGTATTTGGGGCCTCCCTTCCAGTTCCCTTTCTTGCTACTGTCCTTAAACCTCAGTAGCAACACCAGTGGAGACTAATGGTAGTGATGGTTGTAATCATAGCAAATTTAGTCCGAGTGGCTGCCTGCCACCTGTCACATTTAGAAGTTTGTTGATAGTCATGCAGTCTCCATGAGCTTTCAGAATTGGATGCCTGATGTCAACACTAAGATTGTTCTGGGACAAGGGGACAGTAGAGAACATTGGTCTCTCTGTTTTCCCCAAACTCCCTCTCCCAAAGCCTGCCGAAGGCACTGCAAACTAGAAATGCTTCTTACTGATCCTGTGACCACTTAGAAAATTTGGAAAAGTAAATGAGATCTCTGTTAAGTACCTAAGCATCTCAAAAAAAAAAAAAAAAAAAAGTGCCACTGGTGCAGGGAGGGTATTCATTAAAATAGTCCTTCTAGGCTTTTAAAACCAATTAGAATTTTATCTGGGTTCATTATACAGAAGGAGAAGGAAATGTGTTCACCTTCTAGAAAAATAATTCTTTCAGACTCTTGTCTTTATGGTTTATGAAAGAGACATTTTTTCCAGCTTTATTGAGGTATAATTGGCAAATAAAAATATACATATTTAATGTATGCATTGTGATTTTTTGATGCACATTGCAAAATAATTGCCACAATCAAGTTAATTAACACATCTAGAATTTCATGTAGTTACCATTTTCTGTGTGTCTTTGCGGTGAGAATGCTTAGGATCTATTTTCAGAGAACCAACTTTCACTTAACAAAACAAATAAATCCTGAGGATCTAATGTACAGCATGGTGACTATAGCTCATAATACTGTATTGTATACTTGAAATTTCCTGAAAGATAGAAGTTTATACTTGCACTAGAAAGTTCCTTCTGCCTTTAGTTGTTCCTAATTAGACATTCAAAACTGATTAATATATAGCTTACAGTGGCACCATCTGAGCAAGAAGAAATCAGGTTATTTATCCTTCCTCTGAAGTCTCCACAATGATATTAAATTTTCAGGTAGCAGGTTTCTGGATTGATTTTCTTCTCTCACCACTTATTTCAAAGTCTAACTATAAACTTTATGACTCAGGCACTAATATCTCACTTGCAATCCAACTGCAGTTTTTCCTTCACCTCAACATAGTCCTTGGGGCACTTTTTAAAAGCCTTTAGTCTGAGACATAGGCCCATTTGTAAGAGTATATACCACATTATCTGTATCTGTTCATTTCACAAGGTAAATTTGATGATCACCAGCTATTCTTAGCTCTTGACAATATAGGAAAAAGATAATCAAAAGTGCAATTATTTAAATTCATAAAGGAATTGATTTCTTTTCACTTGATGCAGATGTCAAAAGATTCCATGGATCAAATATCATCATAACCGGATATAACATGAAGCATAAGAATTATATATAATTGAAGTAGTTTAATTTCCAATACTCAATATAAATTCAGGAAATAAAACTAGTAAATTCATTCACATGGGCTTAGAAAGAAAACAGAATGCAATATGCCCTTTCTACAGTTGGGCCCCTCTCTACTGTTCTACACTCTAGATTTCTCTCCTGCCACCCTCACCTACCCTGTCTTGCATTCTACCTTCTCAAATTTGCCTCTCCCCTTCAATTAATCTCATCCATTCCTATTTAAAGGGATACCTCATTTTATTGTGCTTTGCATTTTTGTGCTTCACAGAGAATGCTTTTTTTTTTTTTTTAACAAATTGAAGGTTTGTGGCAACCCTGTACCAAGCAAGTCCATATGCACCATTTTTCCAACAGCACGTTTGCTTCATGTTTCTGTGCCACATTTTGGAAATTTTCACAATATCTTTTAAATTTTTCTTTTTTAAGGCAATTTTTATAACTTTTTTGGATGTATTTGATGATCAGCAATTAGTTCTCATCCACATTGACTGTCTGCAGATTTTTGAAAGTGGTAACAGGTACATAAGTAACCAAAGGATAGAGCTTATTTGGTGAATCTTTATCCTCATTGCGTTTTCTGGACAAGCACACGTGGATATGATATGGGACATTCCTTATTCCTTTGGCCCAGACAGCTTTGTTGAGCCTGGTATCAATGCACATATCTGGAGTTCCCATCTCCTTCATGGAAAATTTCTGAATCTCTTTGAGTGCCTGAGGGGCACACTTCTTGAAGCCAACTCATGGATGCACTTGTGAATGTTGTTGTATTCTTGGGTCACCACCTCGTTGATAGCAGAATGGCCCTTTTTCTTCTCACCACCTTAAATTTTGCTTATTATTATCCCTGTTAGGGTGATTTGTGATCAGTGATCTTTAGCGTTACTCTTTTCATTGTTTCGGGGAACCACAAACTGTGCCCATAGAAGACAGTAAACGTAATTGATAAATACTATGTGTTCTGACTGCTTCACCAACCTGCTGTTCTTCCATCTCTCTCCCTCTCCTTGGGCTTCCCTATTCCCTGAGGCACATCAACACTTAAATTAGGCCAATTAATTACCTTACAATGGCCTCTAAGTGTTTCAGTGAAAGAAGAGTCACACTTCTGTCACTTTAAATCAAAAGCAGAAATGATTGAGCTTAGTGAGAAAGACACTTCAAAGGCTGAGATAGACCAAAACTTTAGGCCTCCTGTGCCAAACGGTTGGCCAAGCTGTAAATGCAAAGGAGAAGTTCTTGAAGGAAATTAAAAGTGCTACTCCAGTGAACACATGAATGAGAAGAAAGCAATACAGCCTTATTGCTGATACAAAGAAAGTTTGAGTGGTCTGGATAGAAGATCAAACCAACCATAATAGTTCCTTAAGCCAAAGCCTAAGCCAGAGCAAGACCCTAACTCTCTTCAATTCTATGAAGGCTGAGAGAGGTAAGGAAGCTTCAGAAGAAAAGTTTGAAGCTAGCAGAGGTTGGTTCTTGAGGTTAAAGGAAAGAACACATCTGCATAACATAAAAGTATGAGGTAAAGCAGCAAGTACTAAGAGAAAAGCTTCAAGTACCCAGAAGATTAGTGAAGACCATTAATGAAGGTGGCTACAGTAAACAACAGATTTTCAATGTGGACAAAACAGTCTTCTATTGGAAGAAGATGCCATCTAGGAATTTTATAGAGAGAAGTCAATGCCTGGTTTCAAAGTTTCAAAGGACAGGCTGACCCTTTTATTAGGGGCAAATGCCTCTAGTGACCTTAAGTTGAAGCCAGGTGCTCATTTACCATTCTGAAAATCCTAGGGCCCCTAAGAATTATGTTATATCTACTCTGCCTGTGCTCTATAAACAAAACAACAAAGTGTGGATGACAGCCACATCTGTTTATAGCATGGTTTATTGAATATTTTAATCCCACCATTGAGACCTACTGCATAGAAAGAAAAAGATATCTTTCAAAATATTCTTGCTCATTAACAGTGCACCTAGTCACTCAAGAGCTTTGGTGGAGATGTACAAGGAGACCTGTGTTGTTTTCATGCCTGTTAACACCCGTTCTTCAACTTATGGATCAAGGAGTAATTTTTACTCTCAAGTCTTATTATTTAAGAAATACATTTTGTAAGGCTATAGCTGCCATAGTTGGTGATTCCTCTAATGGATCTGGGCAAAGTAAATTGAAAACTTTCTGGAAAGGATTCATCATTCTAAATATCATTAAGAACAATTGTGATTCATGGGAGGAGGTCAAAATAGCAACATTAGTAGGAGTTAGGAAAAAGTTGAATCTAATCCTTATTAATGACTTTGAGGGGTTTAAGGTGTCAGTGGAGGAAGTAACTGCAAATGTGGTGAAAATAGCAAGAGAACTAGAATTAGAAGTGGAGCCTAAAGATGTGACTGAATTGCTACAATTTCATGATAAAACTTAGACAAGGAGTTACTTCCCATGGATGACCAAAGAAAGTGCTTTCTTAAGATGGATCTACTGCTGGGGAAGGTGCTCTGACCACTGTTGAAATGATAGCCAAGGCTTTAAAACATTACAAAAGTTGATAAAGCAGTAGCAGAGTTTGAGAGGATCTATCCCAATTTTGAAGAATTTTGAAAGAAGTTATCCTCTGGGTAAAATGCTATCAAACAGCATCTGATGCCACAGAGAAATCTTTCGTGAAAGCAAGAGTCAATCAATGCAGCAAACCTCATTTTTGTATTATATTAAGAAAATGCCACAGCACCTGAACCACCACCCTGCTCAGTCAGCAGCCGTCAACATTGACAGAAGAGTCTCCACCGGCAAAAAGATTATGACTCACTGAAAGTTCAGATGATCCTTAGCATTTTTTAGCAATAAAGTATTTTTTAATGAAGGTATATATACTTTTTTACATATAATGCTATTGCACACAATATACTACAGTACAGCGTAAACATAACTTCTAAAAGCACTGGGAAACCAAATCATTTGTGTGACTCACTTTATTGCAATATTTGCTTTATTACAATGGTGTGTAACTAAACCCACAATAGCATCAAGGTATGCCTGTATAGATACAACTAAAGCCCTAGCTGCTAGGTATTTACAACTCAAATCCCATATATTCCAAAGCCTTTCTAGAGATAACCACTTAGAATTAATCTCTCCTCTTTTGCACCTTCAAAATGAATTGTCCATACCACAATTAGAGGTTTTATCACATTATCAGGGTGTGGTTACTTATATATCATTCTCATTATTTGTGACTCTGATCCAAAAATTTACTGTCATTTTTCTTTCTCTGCTAGCACCTAACATACCACATGCCCAAATAAATGTTCAAAATGAGATGGGACGTAGCTTCCAAGAGGGGCAGTTCTACAGGCCCATGTTAAACTATTAATAACACAGCTTTTCCAAAGGCTAGTGTCCTATCCACAACATAGTACAATGTCTCAAGCCCACAGAACCCCAAAAATGGGGAGAAACTGTCCCTAGAGAAATGAAATAGAGGAGTAGAAAAGGATGTGGGATCCAGTTAAGGGACACTCTAGCAAGAACAAGGAAGTACTCACTCTCCCAGAATTCCCTCAAATACCCCATTCTTGAGTAAAGAATCTACAACTCTGCCACTGTAGCTGCCCTAGTTGAATGTGAAGTGGTAAACTATGATTATCCCCCACCACATATACTATAATAAAAGTGTAAGTCATGTTCAAAGCTCTTCCATATATATTACCACATTTCATTCTTAAGTACACTGTTAGGCATGGTAGGGTTTTGTTTTGTTTTTTTAATTTTATAGATGGAGAAAGACAGTCTCAGAGATTAATTTTCCTAAGGCCACATAGGCTTATAGTTTATGGCAAAGCTGAAACTGTAATTCAGGTCTCTTTAACTCCTATTTCAAAATTGGAGGTGTCGACTACACTGCCACTGTGGTAGGAGTGAGACTTCCAAGCCATGTCTACCATTTACTATTCCTACTCCAGTTTGGGCTGGGATGGGGAGGGCAGCAAGGAGCTCCTGATGTGGAAGCAGGGAAAGTTCAGGTGAGGCAAGGAGAGGGAGGAGGCAGCAAAGGGACGAGCCCTGGGTGTTGGATTTATTGTGACTAGCAAATTCATATTCCCGTAGAAGCACAGACTCTTTTCCTCTAGAAGCAGAAACTTTGCTCTTTTAAGACAAACCTTCAAAGATCACCAATAATGAGAACTAGTCAAGTCAAGTAAAAGCGAAGGAGTCTATGCTGGAGTGCAGGAATGAGAGAGCTCCTGGAACCCATTCAGAGGTCACTGTTTCAGTGAGGGTGGAGAAGGAACTGTCCATTTCTCAGAAAGAAAGTAAGTCAGGGTCCTTTGAGGTCTCAAAATATGTAACCTCCAGACATTTATCCTTGAGAGAAAGTGCTATCTCTTGACTAAAATCCAGGATGTCCAGCCACAGACAGCAAAGACTTTTTATGAACAAGGCTTGCTGACAAGTATGCTTAATTCAATGTTGTGACACGTTATGGGAATTGCCCAACTCCTGTGGTGATATTATGGTAGGCTGGATAAGAAGGATGTTCCAAAATAGAAGGCCAGGCTGTTCATAAAAACTTTTTGACTCTTTGGCATTTGGTATGAAAAGGCAGGTGTAGGGGGAGGAGTATGTATACTAGGCCAACATGTAACAGATGTAAATAATACATTTGAAAATGAGAGAGAAAATACTGATTTGTACATAAAATTTACTAAATGCTAAATAAGTCATCAAAGTGAGGAGGTGAAGAAAAAGTCAAAAACTAAAAAAACTCAAAGAAGAGTCAAAGAAATCTATAGTTTGAGTGAAAAATTAAAAAGTAAAACAAAATGATGTCAAGAGATGAATGAATATTGAGAGGGGAGGAAAAACAACAAGGCTCTGCTAATAAATACCTGCTCATCATAGAAATATCTTTACTGTTTAACCTTAGTTGTAAGAGTACTGCTATGGTCTAAATGCATCCCCCACCAAATTCATGTTAAAACATAATCTGAAATATAGTGATTTAAAAGGTGGGGTTTTGGGGGAGATCATGATGTATCCGGAATTGGTGGGTTCTTGGTCTGGCTGACTTCAAGAATGAAGCCGCGTACCTTCGCAGTGAGTGTTACAGTTCTTAAAGATGGTGTGTCCGGAGTTTTTCCCTTCTGGTGTTCGGATGTGTTCTGAGTTTCTTCCTTCTGGTGTGTTTGTGGTCTCGCTGGCTTCAGGAGTGAAGCTGCAGACCTTCACCGTGGGTGTTACAGTTCTTAAGGCGGTATGTCTGGAGTTGTTCATTCCTCCCGATAGGTTCGTGGTCTCGCTGGCCTCAGGAGTGAAGCTACAGGCCTTCGCAGTGAGTATTACAGCTCATACACATGGCATAGACCCAAAGAGTGTGCAGCAGCAAAAGAACAAAGCTTCCACAGCTGGAAGAGAACCCAAGCAGGTTGCCACTGGCTGGCTCTGGCAGCCTGCTTTTATTCCTTTATCTGGCCCCACCCACATCCTGCCAATTGGTCCATTTTACAGAGAACTGATTGGTCCATTTTACAAAGAGCTGATTAGTCCTTTTTTTTTTTTTTTTTTTTGAGACAGAGTGTCACTCTGTCGCCCAGGCTGGAGTGCAGTGGCCCTATCTCAGCTCACTGCAAGCTCCGCCTCCCAGGTTCACGCCATTCTCCTGCCTCAGCCTCCCAGTAGCTGGGAATGCAGGCACCCGCCACCTCGCCTGGCTAGTTTTTTTTGTATTTTTTAGTAGAGACGGGGTTTCACCGTGTTAGCCAGGATGGTCTCGATCTCCTGACCTCCTGATCCGCCCATCTCGGCCTCCCAAAGTGCTGGGATTACGGGCTTGAGCCACTGCGCCTGGCCTGGTCCATTTTACAGGGTGCTGATTGGTGCATTTTCAATCCCTGAGCTAGACACTCTAGAGTGCTAGACAGAAAAGTTCTCCAATTCCCCACTAGGTTAGCTAGATACAGAGTACCGATTGGTGTATTTACATACCTTAAGCTAGACAGAGTGCTGATTGGTGCCTTTACAATCCCTTAGCTAAACACAAAGATTCTCCAAGTCCCCACTAGCTTCAGGAGCCCAGCTGGCTTTACCTAGTGGATCCCGCACCAGGGCTGCAGGCAGAGCTGCCCAGAGCTACCTGCCAGTCCTGAGCCGCGCCTTCACTCCTCAGCCCTTGTGCGGTCGATGGGACCAGGCGCCACGGAATAGAGGGTGGCGCCCGTTGGGGAGGCTCCAGCTGCACTGGAGCCCACCGCCGAGGGCGGGGCTCGGACATGGCGGGCTGCAGGGCTCCGACATGGCGGGCTGCAGGTCGCGAGCCCCGCCCCACGGGCGGCTGAGGCCCAGCGAGAATTTGAGCGCAGTGCATGTGGGCAGGCAGTGCTGGGGGGCCCAGCGCAACCTCCGCAGCTGCTGGCCCCGGTGCTAAGCCCCTCACTGCTCTGGGCCGGCATGCCGCTCACTCCCAGTGCGGGGACCGCGGAGCCCGTGCCCGCCGGAACTCGCGGGGGCCTGTGAGCGCTGCGCCTCTCCCTCCACACCTCCCGGCAGGCAGAGGGAGCCAGCTCCGGCCTCGTCCAGCCCAGGGAGTGGCTCCCACAGTGTAGTGGCGGGCTGAAGGGCTCCTCAAGCGCCGCCAGAGTGGACGTCGAGGCCGAGGAGGCGCCGAGAGTGAGGGCTGCTAGCACATTGTCACCTCTCAATGAGATCATAAGGGCTCCACCTTCATAGACAGAATCAGTGCCCTTATAAAAGCAGCCTGAAGAAGCTTGTTCATCCCTTCTACCCTGTGAGGACACATAGAAGGTGCTGTCTGTGAGGAATGGGTCCTCACCAGACACCAAATCTCCTGGCACTTTGATCTTGGTCTTCCCAGCCCCTAGGATCATCAGCAACAAATTTCTGTTTTTTTATAAATTACCTAGTGTAAAGTATTTTGTTTGTTAATAGCAACCGGAACTAATGAAGACAAATACCATTTCATAATTTTATTTTAACTATTATTCCCTTTTGCTTCGGTGGGTTTAAAATGCAGGCCGAGTGCAGATGCTCACACCTATAATCCCAACACTTTGGGAGGCTAAGGTAGGAGGATTGCTTGAGCCCAGGAGTTCAAGATCAGCCTAGGCAACATAGTGAGACCTCATCTCTACAAAAAATAAAAAATTAGGCATGGTAACACACGCCTGTAGTCCCAGCTCCTCAGGATTGTGGGAGCCTGGGGAGGCTGCAGTGAGCCATGATCATGCCACTGCACTCAGAGTGGGCAACAAAATGAGACTCTGTATCAAAAAAAAAAAAAGTACAAAAAAGTATGGCTTTTGCAATAGGAAATCTTAATAAAATACGTAATTTATTGGAATGTTGGGACTATAGATAATTTTTAAGATTAAATTGTTCTAATATTGTTTGGGATATTTGTGTGTGAATATATTTACCTGTGTGTGTCTCTATATATTTATGTAATACACATATATGTAAGTATATATAATATACATTTTACTATTTAATTGTATTGTGTATATTTAAGGTATACAACATGATGTTATGAGATACATAGAGTAAAATGCCTACTATAGCAAAACAAATTCGCATATTTATCTTCTCAAATAGTTACCCATTCTCCCCCCCTGTGGCAAGAGCACCAATATTCTACTCATTTAGAAAAAATCCTAACTACAATACACTATTAGTAACTGTAATGCTCATGTTGTGCTTTAGACGTCATACCTGTTCATCCTATATATCTGCTCCTATGTATCCTTTGACCTACATTTTCCCATTTGCTCTTCCCAACCCCAACCCTGGTAACCACTGTTTTATTCTGTATCTGTATATTTGACCTTTTTTGTTTTAGATTCCACATTGAAGTAAGATCATGCAATATTTTTCTTTTTGCATCTGGTTTATTTCCCTTAGCATAATGTCCTTCAGGTCCCTCTATGTTGTGGCAAATGGAAAAATCTCCTTCTTTTTTTAGGCTGAATAATATTCCATTGCATATACATACCACAGTTTCTTTATTCATCTGTTCATTAATGGACACCTAGGTTTTTTCCATAGATTGGGTATTGTGAATAATGCTGCAATGAAGATGAAACTGCACATATCTTTATGAGGTGCTGATTTCATTTCCTTTGGATACATACCCAGAAAAGGAATTACTAAGTCATATGGTCATTCTATATTTAATTTACTTAGGAACCTCCATACTGTTTTCCATAATGACTGCACCAGTCTGCATTCCCACCAACAGTGTACAAGGGTTCCCTTTTCTCCACACCCTCACCAACATTTGTCTCTTGTCCTTTTTATAATAGCTATTGTCATGGGTTTGAGGCAGTATCTCACAGTGGTTTGCATTTGCATTTCTCTCATAATTAATGATATTTAGAACCTTTTCATATACCTGCTTACCATTTTTGTGTTGTCTTTTGGAGAAATATCTATTCAATATATAACAGGTTATATGTTTTATCTATATAAACAGGTTATATATTTTCTTGCTATTGGGTTGTGTGAGTCCTTTTTTTTTTTTTTTTTTTTTTTGAGATGGAGTCTCACTCTATCACCCAGGCTGGAGCGCAGTGGCCAGATCTCAGCTCACTGCAAGCTCCGCCTCCCAGGTTTACGCCATTCTCCTGCCTCAGCCTCCCGAGTAGCTGGGACTACAGGCGCCTGCCACCTCGCCCGGCTAGTTTTTTGTATTTTTTTTTAGTAGAGACAGGGTTTCACCGTGTTAGCCAGGATGGTCTTGATCTCCTGACCTCGTGATCCACCCGCCTCGGCCTCCCAAAGTGCTGGGATTACAGGCTTGAGCCACCGCGCCCGGCCGAGTCCTTTTTTTTTTTCAATATTAACCCCGTATCAGAGATATGGTTTTCAAATATTTTTCTCCAATCCATAGGTTGCCTTTTCACTTTGTCAATTGTTTCCTTGGCTGGGCAGAAGCTTTTTAGTTTAATGTAGTCCCATTTATTTATTTTTGCTTTTGTGGACTGGGCTTTCAGTTTGATACCCAATAAATCATTGCCAAGGCCAGTGTCAAGGATCTTTTCCCCTGTATTTTCTTCTAGAAGTTTTATGGCTTCAAATCTTGAATGTAGGTCTTTTACCTATATTGAGTTTATTTTTGTGTAAGATAAGGGTCCAATTTCATTCTTTTGCAGGTGGAAATCCAGTTTTCCTAGCATGATTTATTGAAGATACTATCTTTTCCCCATTGTGGACACTTTCTTCTTGTCAATACATAAATATATTCACACATACATGTTATTAAAAATATTACAACTGTTGAATCTTAAAAATTATAGTCCCACCATTTCAATAAATTACAAATATTAATACTTCCTATTTCAAAACTTAGTTGATCACATGTGTTCAGATTTACTTTTGGGTTCTTTTTTCTGTTCCACTGATGTATGTGTCTGTTTTTATGCCAGTACCATACTGTTCTGATTACTGTAGCTTTGTAATATAATTTGGTCAGGAAATGTGATGCCTCCAACTTTGTTTTTATTTCTTAGAATTACTTTGACTGATTATTTGAGGTATTTTGTGGTTTCATAAGAATTTTAAAGCCAGGTATGGTAGCACATGCCTGTAGTCCCAGCTACCCAGGAGGCTGGAGTAGAAAGATCGATCACTTGAGCACAGGAGTTAAAGGTTGCAGTGAGCTATAATCATGCCACTGCACTTCCAGCCTGGGTGACAGAGCAAGACCCTATCTCTATTAATAATAATAATAATAATAATAAAGAAAAAAGAATGTTATGATTATTTTTTCTATTTCTGTGAAGAATGCCAGTGGAATTTTCAAAGGGATGGATTGAATTTGTATATTGCTTTGGGTAACGTGAACATTTTAACAATATTAATTATTCCAATCCATGAACATAGAATATCTTTCCATTTATTTGTATCCTCTTCAATTTCTTTGATCAATGTTTGATAGTATTCAGTGCACAGGTCTTTCACCTCGTGGGCAAAATGTATTTCCAAGGTTTTTTTTACATATCCTAAATGGGATTATTTTCTTGATTTCTTCTTCAGGTAGGTTATAATTTATGTAGAAATGCCATGAATTTTTATATGTTGATTCTGTATCCTGTAGCTTTACTGAATGCGTTTATTAGTTCTAACAGGTTTGTTTGGTGAAGTTTTTGAGGTTTTCTATATATAGGATCATTTCATCTGCAAATTGAGATAGTTTTACTTCTTCCTTTCCAATCTGGATACCTTTTATTTCTCTTTCTTGTCTGGTTGCTCCTGATAGTAATTCCACCACCATGTTGAATAGAAGTGGTAAGGGTAGGCAGCCTTGCCTTTTACCAAATCACAAAGGAAAATCCCATTAATTATTATTTTAGCTGTGGATTTTTCATAAATGGCCTTTATATATAATTATATTCATATATTATGTATTATGTAATTATAATATATGTAAAAGTATATACACATATACTTTTCTTTAAGAGTACTGGCAGAGACCTAGAGATCTTAAATTAAGCAGGTTGTGAACTTTAGGTTCACTAAGCTAAACAGAATAATAATTTAGCTAAAGAAATAAATTGTTGGGAAGGATAATTGACTGGGTCACTGTAAGGATTATCTCCTGACTGGTCAAAAAAAACAGATGCAGGGAACTATTAAAAGTGGCACCTTGTCTTCACCCACCCCCATCCCTGCCACCCTCAGATGTTAGTCATTGGGAAGTAAAGTAAGAAGGAGCCAAGCCAAGCCCTTCAATTCTGAAGAGGAGCATTTGGAAAGTCACAGGCCATAACTAATTAAAACAACCCAATAGAAAAACCACCACCTCCTTTCTGATAAAGGGGAAGAAATTAAAGACTTACATACGGGGTCTATTATGTATTGAGTATGTGTGCACATGTATGTGTTTTAATGCAAAGTTAAATTAAGTTCTAAGCCAGACAAGTAGAACCTAGAAGCAAATTTGTGACCGAAAAGAAGTCAAAATGAATTGTATTTTATCCAGAGAAGTAAATCTATTTTTATTTATTATTACTTCCTGACTCTTTAAAAAAGAAAAAAAAAATTGTTATAGCTTTCTGTTAAAATCAGGTATAAAATAATAATGTTGAAATAGAAATTAAAACCAGAAAAGAAGAAAGAAACAAATATTCTGACCACAAAGGATAATTGAGTTACCGTGATTGAGCTCTACGCATGGCCCCAAGCTTCTTGGCAGTCAAGAGCAAAAGGAAAACACAGCAAGTTATATAATATCAGTGAAAGAAAGCACACAAATTCTTCAAAGGAGAAAACCTTTGTTTCTGGTAATAAATTTTCCAAAAAGCATTCACTGCCAAACTAAACAATAACTGATAACAGTTGAGGTCTTATGGAAGGAGTTGCTTGTATTTGTATTTCTTAAAGATTACTATATTTTATCTTGACTGAAATTTATTATTCAACTCTAACTTATGAGAGGCCAATATGTATGCTAGTAATGGTATAATTGTATTGCTGTGGAAAAATGTATAAGAACATGGACAATATGTTTAAGTCTTACTTTCTCCCAGTTATTTATAAGCAAACTTTACATTTTAATTGAAGTCAGATGCCAGTCCTTGGTGGCATCCAATAAAATTGTTTTTCACCTTCAAACCTACCAAGGGATATAAGGAACTGCTACTATCTTCATAAGTAAGTGAGCATTCAAAAAGAATCATCATGACAATGGGATTTTAATGTAGCTTTGATATTTTACTATAGTCCAAAGCCATGGGAGGGTATTGTTTCCATTTTAATGCCAAATGTAGGGGAATGGGTTTATTCTTGTTTCATAGAATGATAGAGAGAAATGTCTCTGCAAAAGTGAACATTGGTACATGGGGAAAGATTATAGAAAAGATTAAGGAGTGAAAGATAAAGGCTTTTACCAAAAGATAAAACAAGAACATGCAGATATCAACAAAAGGCTGCCAACAGACACTTAGGAAGGATGCAGGAAAGAGGTAACAGCAGATTTTCAAGGAAAAGATGAATTTTAGAAAGAAATGATGAAAATTGCTGAAAATCCTGCTTTAAAAGCAGTACTAAAGAACAAACAGAAAAACAACTTACAGAGACTACAGGAATTCTGGGAGAGTCAAGGGGTTACTTAGGGCTTAAGGAAAGGTGCATAATGGTAGAATATATATCATGTTTATATTATGTGAGAACAGGAGTGGTTACATCCACATGAGGAAGCCTTGTGAGTATTGCTGCCACAGTCAAATAAAGTAGGAACAAAAGGAATCCTGTAGGTAATTCAGTACAGTAATAAGGAAAGATAAGACAGAGATGGTGAAAAACAGCACCATGGATAGAATGAGCATGAATTTGGAGTTAGACTCACTTGGATGTGAATCCCTTTTTTGCCACTCACTAGTTCTGTAATAGGAGACAAGTTATAAGACTTCCAGCCTCAGTTTCCAGAATTATGAGGAAAGTGAAAAGGAACAATGTGAAAAATACCTAACAGTGCATTCCATAAGAAAGATTACTGATGCATTTATAGAGCACTGAAGGCAGGGTGGGAGAGAGAGGAAGCAAGAGAAGAAAAGGAAAAGGATCCCTGGAATCTCTACTTAGGGAGCCTATAAAGAAATATAGAGCCCGGGAGGCCCAGCCTGCAGTAAGCCGTGATAGCACCACTGCACTCAGCCTGAGCAATAGAGTGAGACCCTGTTTGAACAAAATAAGAATAAGAAAAAGAAAAAGTATAGACAGCCAAATGAGGTAGAGGAGAAAGCCCATGCTCTTATATACCATTAGAAGTCTTAGAGTGGAAATGACCCTAAGAGATTATTGAATTCAATTCCCATTTTGAAGATAATTAAACTGAAGCTCGAAGTGGCACTAGCTCAAGTTCACACTGCAAGTTTTCAGTAGATCTCTTCTCTGGAAAAAGCCTATCATCATTATTTTAGCAAACAAAATTAGTATTAGGCAAGGTTGGGTGGTTTATCTGTGGCCATAGATAAGGGATGAGTGTTAGCCCTGGATGGTCTAAATTTTCAAAACTTGTTATCTGAATTTTTTACCTTCTTTTGGCCTAGTCACTTAAAGACTATCTCCTAAATTTAATGGATAGTTTCATATTCTAATTAAATGTAAATACAAATCTGAAGGATCTATTGAACATTTTGTTCATTGTAAGACTCCCAAGACTGGGCATGTAGCTCTTTGGAGTAAGTGATTATTACCCCCTTTGTTATTTTAGCCGCTGCCTCTGAAAACAATTTAGCCCAGACTTGTCAATTAATACCGGAATCATTAGTTCTTGGCAGCTATGGCTTCTTGATACCTTTTCCTCTATTCTAGCCAAATCCTAGCAACTATAATCACAGAGATTCTTTTCAATGTTCTGTAACTGGGTTGTCATTTTTAAATTGTAGCCAGAAAGAGTATTTCTCAAAGGAAAAAAATAAAAGCTTTTTTTTAATGAGGAAAATAAATCATGTTCCAGCCAATGAGACATATTGTTGAATGTGTTTCTTTGTAGAGAGTGTAAGAATTTGTTTCAGTTCTTTCTTTTATTGTTGCAAACTTCAAATCACTAAAAAAAAAAAAAAAAAGTACTTGGAATGTGATTTTAGTTTTTGTTTATTTTTTCATCAGCATATGCAACTAGATATACTCAGGTTGATTTCATCTTAGGATAATGTCAAAGGTACTTGGTTTTACTTTTTAACCACATTTCTCACTAACTAGATGTTTTTAGTCCCTTTCCATCTTTGCAGAGAAGTGTCAGATTCCCCTAGCTTCACCAGGAAGTTCAACATCTAAAGAAGGAGATAATACTTAAATAGTTTGAGGTAATTACTAACACAAGAAAAGGTATCATTCCGTCTTATTTAATGAGTAAATTATTAAGAAATTTAGTCAGTAAATGCTGAAATAAGAAGAGGGATGTAAGATGATAAAGGAAGACTTACACCACCACCATCAGCAGCAGCAGCAGCAGCCCCAGCATGACCATCACCTTCACAGGCTACCTTAAACACTTCACATACAGTAACTCATTTAATTTTTACAACAACCTGTGAGATAGGTCATATTATCCTCACCTACAGATTAGGCAATTAAAGCCCAGAAAGGTTAAGTGACTTGTCCAGGGTCACACAACTAGTAAATGGCAAATTAGAGATTTGAATCCAGACATACCTTCAGAGTCTAAGTCCAAAGGAGGCTCAAGAAAAGCAAAGTTTGATCTGAGTCTTGAAGGATGAATAAGATTTCACTAAATGCAAAGGAGATTGGTGGCAAAACGTATGAAGCAAAAATAAAAAGGTAAAGAGTCTGCTCCAGTCTGCCTGGAGTAGAAAAAATATAAGATTGGAAAGATAAGCTGGTACCTCTTACTGGTAACCAAAACAAAAAAACAAAAAAACACTGAAATTCTTCAGCAAAAAATAGACAAGTCAAAATGACATTTTTTCTGTTCTATGCTGTTTATTTGTAAATATCAGTTTTTGTTATAAAGTTAACACCTGCTCATTTAAAATATCCCGACAATATAGAAGAACATATGATAGAAAATAAAGTTTTAAAAGCCACCTGTAATCCCAGCACTTTGGGAGGCCGAGATGGGCGGATCACGAGGTCAGGAGATCGAGACCATCCTGGCTAACACCGTGAAACCCCGTCTCTACTAAAAAAAAATACAAAAAACTAGCCGGGCGAGGTGGCAGGCGCCTGTAGTCCCAGCTACTCGGGAGGCTGAGGCAGGAGAATGGCGTAAACCTGGGAGGCGGAGCTTGCAGTGAGCTGAGATCCGGCCACTGCACTCCAGCCCGGGCGACAGAGCGAGACTCCGTCTCAAAAAAAAAAAAAAAAAAAAAAAAAAGATGAATCTGGCAAGAATGTGCAAAATAGATCAGATGACTAGAGGACTAGGCAGCAGATCTTCATGATAAGCCAGATTTGTAGATATAAAGACTTGAACAAGTGGTAATGAGAAGAAAATGATAAATGGGAAATAGTAAAAGAGAAGTGTCAGATCTCGTCCATTGAATGAACCTTAGGGATCAGAAAAAAGAAGATTTACATATGGCTTTGAATTAAACCTGGAAAGATTGGAATATGATGTTACTCTTGCCAGAAATTGGAAAGCTGATTCTGCAAAGACAATGTTAAATGTAGTTAATCATTTCCCTGAAGTCATTGGTTCTCCTACACAAATGACTCTTCGTTGTATAACGTCAGTCTCCAACAATCCAAGTTGGTGTTTCCCAAAGCTTAGTCCTTGACCCTCTTTTCTTTTCTAACCTTTACCCTGCAGACAATGGATCATTCTTGTAGCTTCAATGTTCACTTCTGTGTTCATAATTCCTTAATTCTCTACCTATATCCAACCTTAGCCTATCTTCATAGTCATTATCTACTCTGGTGTGCTAAGGCTGCCACTTGAAGACACATCCGCCATTTTATATTAACATATTCTCAAATAAGTGAAGTAATGGCACACCAAGTGAGGAAGACTACAAGGCACTTTACTGCTAACCCCTATGCTCAGTAGATCTTGATCATGGCAATACATTAGAAAAAACTATAAGGCATTTAAAATTCACGCATGCCCAGCCATACTCCAGAATCTCTAGCAGAAGGTCATGAATGTATATGTTTAAAAACCTTCGTGAGTCTTTCTATTGTAAAATGAGGGTTGAAAATCACTGACCTGTGATGAGATGATCAATAGAGCTACAGCTCAAAGTCAGGAAAAACCAAATAGAACAATCAGAAGTTGGAGTTACGTTGCAGAACAGAGCTCAGCTCTTGGATGAATCAACCTCAGGAAATATGTAAAGGAAACAAAAGATTAGATATGGGTTGCCCAGTCAAATGCAGGGATATTGGACAATCATAAGAAATATAGGAGGTGTTATAGCTTAGAACAACAGTTTTGCAAGTGCGATCCCTAAACTAGCAGTTTCAGCATCACCTGGAAATTTAGAAATGTAAAAGTCCTGGACCGTACCTGGCCTATGAATCCAAAACTTTGGTGGTGAGGCCCAGCAATATGTGTTTTAACAAGTGTTCCAGGTGGTGGTGATGCATGCTAATATTAAAGAACCATTGGCCTAGAATCCCTGAGCATGGACAGAAGGAAAGGACCTAAGTAGAAAGTAGGAGATCTGAAGAGCTGAAGTTGTTTCCAAGATTACAGGGAATTCTTTTTTTTTTTTTTTTGAGACGGAGTCTCGCTCTGTTGCCCAGGCTGGAGTGCAGTGGCACGATCTCAGCTCACTGAAAGCTCCACCTCCCGGGTTCATGCCATTCTCCTGCCTCAGCCTCCCAAGTAGCTGGGACTACAGGTGCCCACCACCATGCCTGGCTAATTTTTTTGTATTTTTAGTAGAGACGGGGTTTCACCGTGTTAGCCAGGATGGTCTCGATCTCCTGACCTCATGATCCGCCCGCCTCGGCCTCCCAAAGTGATCACAGAGAATTCTTACCAATTAACCATGTTCTATGCCTCAAAGGAACTTTCATCTAACACTAAAGAATTGATATCATACAGATGCTATTCCTGACAGCAATGCAATGAAGTTAGAAATCAATAACAAGAATATGTAAAAAATAAAATTAGAAACTAAAAATCATGATTTTAAATAATTCATCAAGGAGATAAAAATCATACTAGAAATTATAAAATACTTAGAACTGAATGTTGACAAAAATACTACATATCACATTTGCACAACATAAAAAATGATGCTTAAAGGGGCAATTATAATCTTAAATACGTACATTAGAAAGGATCAGAAAATGAATGAATTAAGATTGCAAACACAGATGAAATCTGCCATTTTCTAAATCTATAAAAATTAACTCAAGAAGAAATACTAAACCTGAATTGACGTATAAATATAGTTCTGAAAGATGGATCCAGACCAGAGACAGTAATACCTGGGAACTTGTTAGAAATGCACCTTCTCAGAGCCCACCCATACTTTCTAAACTAGAAACTTGGGGTGGCATCCAGCAACCTGTGTTTTAACAAGTCCTCCAGGTAATTCTGGTGCAGTTAAAACTATAAAGTCCACACTACAAAGGAAGCTACTAAAATCATTTCATCTCAATTTTCATCTCTGATTAACACCAGAGATCTTGCTTATAATCATTATGCATGTTTGAATGGGTTTTCATAGATGACGTTAGTGATAGTCATGATAATGTATATTGGCCAAAATATTTTGCCCCCACTTTGCATGAAGATGCTGTAAAACTCTGGCATGCCCTGTAGCCTGCACACTTCACAGTGGCACCCCAGCACCTCGAACTGCTCCTGTGTCCAGCTTTGAATTCAAGGACTGTGCCTCTAAAATATTGTCATGTTAGCCTTAGTGACATTTTCAAACAAGTTATGGCCAGAACACCTAAAACACAAAGATTTGAGATTTTTATAACTTTTTGATGCCTGCTTGCTGTAAATAAAAGTTGTATATATTTAAGAATTTGCTCTGAAACTTGCTTTTATTATAACCTGGTAGTGAGGTGGTCAACGAATGGCAAGCCTCCATGTGCTTCTCTTTACGGCTTAGAACCTAAGAGTCATACATGGCCAAATTGGTCTGGGTCAGTTCATATTAAGTGGATTGGAAGAAAGAATGGGGAAAGAAAAATTGGACACAATGAGAACAGACAATTCTTTTAAGAGATTCTATAAAGAAGACCAGAGAAATAGGGCTTTAGCTGAAGGGGAAAACAAAGTCAAGAAAGATTATTGCACTCTTTCCAAGTACTCGATAAGTAATCCTCCATTTTTTTTCTTTTTAAATAAATATTCAGCCAGCCATGGTGGCTCACGCCTATAATCCCAGCACTTTGGGAAGTCAAGGTGGGAGGATCTCTTGAGCCCAGGAGTTCAAGACCAGCCTAGGCAACATAGGGAGACCTCATCTTTACAAAAAATGTAAAAATTAGCCAAGAGTGGTATGCACACCTGTAGTCTCAGCTACTCAGGAGGCTGACACAGGAGGGTTGCTTGAGCCTGGGAGGTTGAGTACTGCAGTGAGCTGTTATCACCACTGCACTCCAGCCTGGGCAACAGAGCAAGACTCTGTCTCAAAAAAAAACTCTCCCCAGTACATTGCAAGTACAGTCATCCTCCAGTAACTGCGGAGGATTGGTTCTAGGACCTCTATTTGGATACCAAAATCCGTGCTTATTCAAGTCCCAAAGTCAGTTTTCACACCCTGTGTATTCTATTTTTAAGCTGCATTTGGTTGCAAATGTGGAACCTGCAGATAGGGAGGGCCTACTGTACTGACCATATTTATTGAAAAAATCCCTGCCTAACTGGACCAGCATGCTTCAATTGTATTACCTAAAAAAGAAAAATAAAGACGGAAAGAGAGAGCTTATGATACTCAAAAACATTAAGATGTTTTAAATTAATTCACATTCTTATTCTGCTACGTTCTACATTTGAATGTGCACATATGCAATCTATTTATCATCCAAACAGTTTGGTAAATTAGGAAGTATATTTAGACCAATATAATCAGTTTTTAAATGTCTAGAGTTTTAGCCACTGGAAAACAGGGACATCTTAGGCATTCTGTTCCCATCTGTTATTCTGTTCCACTTCTACGGAATGTGATTCCCCTTCAACCACCACAAACAAACTTTCAACAGGTTTTGTTCTGCTGAGTATTCTGTTTCCACAGCTTCAGGTCACAAGAAGGTTGGATAGGAGAGAGGGATTGTTTTGATAATGAGTCCTTCTCTTTTCCCAAAGACTTAATCCTGATTAGAATGCTTAATTTTCTTCCGCAATAAATATGCCCCAAGGTTATTTTCCCTGGCAAATTAACCAGGCACAATTTTTTTCATGGTCTGACTTCAAAATTTTTTCTTTTACAATTCCCTGCCTGGCAGAATTCTCAAGTTGAAGACTGACTGGCACACTCAAATCAGACTTCCTGATTTGGCATTCTGATGAAAAAAAGCGAGTCTCTTCAGGTAATACTAGTTATAAGGAACTAACCAAGGGAAGGTGACTACTAAATATCTAGAATTCTAGGGAAAAAGGCTTACCCAGTCAAAATAAATTAAGTATACTTAGACGAACACATTCTAAGCATTTCTAACCCACTATCCAGATGTTTCTGTGAAAACATCTCCAAATTAGTTCCTTTTGGGAACCATAATTTTGAAACATTAATGCAAACAAACTCTACTTTTCATCAGATTTAATGAATTGCTCTACTTCATTAAACAAATAACCTCTTATTCTGCGTTTGTCATTTCCCATACATTAAAGCCTCATTTTTAACAATAAAAACAATAAATATTTGAATCCAAGGAGTCATCTCCAAGGAGGTCGAAAATTCTATTGATTTTAAAAATATGGATCTTTGTTGGAAGATAATCATTGATAAGGCATGAGAATACTTAATACTAACTTACATTTACCTAACTTTTGTTTCTTAAAGGCCCTTCACGTTCATTATCATATCTGATTGTCACAAGAAATGTAGGAGACAGGGAAAGGCAGGTATAATCATTACCATTTTGCAGATGAAGAAACTGAGTTCAGAAATTTAAAGGACTTGCTCAAGTTCCTGAAGCCAATGAGTGCCCAAGGCAAAACCCAATTACTGGACTCCAAACTCCAAACCCAATGGTCCTTTCATGACACCACTTAATGTCCCATTTGAGTAAGCAGAAGACAGTAGATCTCCCAATACTGTCCCTTTCTGAGGGTTTACATACCAATCCTTGCCGATTGATTTAGTGATTGAATTCCAGACTGGCCTTACTGAGTGGGCTATCATAACGACCACAGCTTTTTTCTTTTTCTTTTTTCTTTTTTTTCTTTTTTTTTTGAGACAGAGTTTCACTCTTGTCAGCCAGGCTGGAGTGCAATGGAGCAATCTCAGCTCACTACAACCTCTGCCTGCTGGGTTCAAGCAATTCTCCTGCCTCAGCCTCCTGAGTAGCTGGGATTACAGGTGCCCACCACCATGCCCAGCTAATTTTTGTATTTTTAGCAGAGATGGGGTTTCACCATCTTGGCCAGGCTAAGTTAATGGTTCTCACGTAATAAAGACTCTAAAGATTTACCAGTGATTAAAATAAATATTTTTTTTAATTTAAAAAAATTTTTTTTTAAATTTAAAATTTTTCTTTTAAAATGTTTTAAAAGAAAAAATTTCTAGTCAATACCACAATGTTAAACATTTTTTTAAATCTC
Organism: Theropithecus gelada; assembly: GCF_003255815.1. Taxonomy (NCBI): domain Eukaryota; kingdom Metazoa; phylum Chordata; class Mammalia; order Primates; family Cercopithecidae; genus Theropithecus; species Theropithecus gelada. The sequence continues at coordinate 144,459,615 of NC_037672.1, forward strand.
TAATATTAATTCATCAACAATAGAAAAAAAAAAGCATATGTTTGGTAGGAAAGAGACCATGCAAGAGTCTAATAAAATAATAGCATTTGCTATACAGAGCTTACAAAGCTTTCAGTCTAAGGTGACAGACTAAACACACATGTTTACTTCTTATTCCTTCCCAAACCCCATTTGAAAATATGAAACGATATGTCTTAAAGAATAAATCCCTAACAGCACTGGAAACAAGGAAAAGTATAACCAGTAGACCAGAAATCTTGAGGAAATAAAAAGCAGATGGTATGAAACTGATGGAAAATTCAAGGCAGAGAAAACTACAACATACAATAGGTGTGGGAATGACGTCTATGAATGAGACTCAGCTAGAGAGAAACTGCAAACTCTAAATACACAAATATGGGCAGGGCAAAGTGGATGATGAAATTATCAGAAAAACAAAGAAATACCTATAGAACAATCAAGCCAGCTGTGTCCCTGTCTATGGATATCTTTTGGCTAGACTATTCACTCTAGAGACTCTAGCTGGGCGGGACTGCTAAAATAAGGGAAGAAACAGAAGCACAGCAGACTCTGAGGTAACTCCAGACATCCACAATTGGCACATGCACACACACACACACACTTTGTCTCTCTCTTTCTCTCTGTCACACACAAACACCCTGTCTCTCTCACACACACACACACACACAAACACACACACAAGGAGCAGAGTTCTAGTAGAAGATACTCAATTTACAATTATTAGAGCTAATGAGAGAGTGTCCTAAGGGGTCAAGATCCAAGGTAAGTATACCAAAATAATGCCATTACTATAAAACAACAATAACCCATCAAATGCCATAAAATTGCATATTTATAATAACAATTACAATTTATATATAATGTATTTAAGAATAATCAAATGAGAGATGTAAGAAAATTATTAAATATTTTTGAAAACTTTTTGTTAAAAAATCCTAATAAACATCAAAATACATTATTCCTTTGAGTATAGGAAGATTCCATTAGTAAAGATATTGATTGACCAAATTGATATCTATAAATTCAATGCAATTCAGATGAAAATCCAAACCATTTTCAAAGGAACTTGAAAAGTTAATTCTAAAGTTTACTTGCAATAGTAAATCTGACCCCCAAAAGAAGTGCTTAAAAATAAAAACAAATGAGAAATTTGCCCTAACAAATATTAAAACAAACGCTAATGCCATGCTAATTAAAACACAGAATCCATGTTAAAATATAGCTATATAGATGTAAACATGGATATAGATACAGATATACATACACACAAACACACACACCCCTCCAGGATATGTCCAGTGTCAGCAATGGTGAAGGAAATCTATGAAACAGGACATAAATAAAGCCTTCTTTACCCTTGCACCTCAGTGCATCAGGATCAGCCAGAGTAATCCCTAGAGCCTGGAAGCTGATGAGACTGTGCAATTTAAGAACATTTTAAATACACTGTGGAGAATCCATAAAGATCAAATGCCTGTAACCTCTGAGTAATATTACGTGCAAATCTAATAGTAACAATGTGGTTAAGGGTGAACATCTAGTTATTTCTAATGAGGTGACACAGTGTGCTTTCTTCAGGCACATATGAATTTTGACCTCGTATCAGGACCTAAGAAAACACTTGCCTTAACACTACTGAACTTGAGAGCATCTAATTTTTAGTTGTGTGAGATTGCCCTGTGCATTGCGGGATGGTTAGCAACATCCCTGGCCTCGTTTTTATAAACAAATCAGATTACCTCTTTCTCTTATTCGAAACCCTTCAATGATAGCTTCTCGGCCTTTCGGCTAAGATCAAGCATAGTATCAAAACCCTTCAATGACTTTCTGTGAATTTACAATAAATCTAAACTCTCTACTGGTGCTGTGGCTGCCACCCAAATCTTCAACTCCTAATATGAGTAGAACTGCCCTCCCCACTTCACAGCTGTGACAACCAAAATGTCCCCTTGGCATAAAATTGCCTGCAGTTGAGAACCACTGTTATGAAAGATAAAGTACATTCAACCGTGCACATTGCCACATTGCAATATTGGTAACACAAATCTGAGATGGGCCCTCTATATTGCCCGACATGCTTACTTTATACACTAGTCAATCTCTCCTGGAGTCTAGGACTAGTGATAATTATTTCACCCCTTCTTTTTCTCAAACTTCCATCAATTCCTCCTCAATCCTCATTTTCAACTAGTGACTTTCCCTCCTATTTCACTATGAAAACAGAAGTGATCTGAAAATAACTTCCTCATTGTTCTACCACATAATCCACCAGCATTTGTGCCAGTACCTCTACATTCAACTTTTCCTCCTGTTACAATGACCAATCCCTCCCTATTCCTATGTAAGGCCAGATCATTCACTGGGGCTATGAATTCAGCCCTTTTCCAGAAGCCGGCTGAAAGGTTAGTTCCTGCAAGTATAGCCCCTTGCTCTGCATCTTCAATTTCTGTCTCTCTCTCCTCTGAATCATTCCCATCAAAATACAAACATGCTGTGATACAACTCCCTTCTCTGCTCCCTTTATTGCAGTTCCTTCCAGAGGACTCTCTCCATTCACTGTCTGCATTTGATCAAAACCCATCCTCTGAGCCATCTGCTTTTTTTCCTGCTAATGAACCCACTCGCGTCAAAGTCATCAAGACCCTCATCTTGCCTAACCGCCGAGAGTCCCCACCAATTTCTCAGCAGCATATGCCAAAATTGGTCATTTTTTTCATTAAACACTGTCTTCCCATGTTTTCTGGGACACTACATCCTCCAGTTCTCCTCTCACATCAGTAGCTATTTCTTTGACGTTTCCTTCCCCATCTCTTCCTCTTTTAGACCTCTTTCTGACCTCCAAGAGCTAGTGGCCCAGGCTCTGTCCTCACCTTCCTGTCCTCACTACCACACTCTTTCTAGATGACCTCATTCAGTTTCATGGCTTTAAATAACACAGATGATCTCCCTTCCACCAAAAAAAAAAAAAAATGATATCTCTATCCAGGACAATTCCTCTGCTCTTCAGACCCATATATCCAATTACCAACCACATATCTCCATTTAGATGACTGAATTTGAAATCAGTATTTCAAACTTAGCATACATAAAGCTGAACCTTTGATGTAGCTCCTCCCTCCCCTAGTGCTCTACGTCTCAGTGAGTGAGAATATATACCTACTTGCTCCATCTCAAGACTTGGAAGCCATCCCTAACTCTTCACTACCTACATTCAATCCATTGGCAGCTCCTTAGCTCTCCCTCTAAATTCATCCATGATCTTACCACATCTCATAATCTCTGTTGCTACTATCCTAGTCAGAGTGCTTATCTTTCCATTTGAAGTCCTGCAATGAGTCAGAGTAACATTTTTATACATATTAGATTATATTTTCCTCTTATTCAAAACTCTCCAATGCTTCCCTCCAATTTAGAATAAATTCCAAATTCTTTACCACACTGTGGCTGCCACAGAACGCACCGACTACAGGGAGCATGATTGACCAAAAGTCCTTGCCTCTCAGGACATTCTGATTCATCACTGTGTTTGCACCAAAGCCACATTTTCCACCAACTGCTCCCAGCCAGTGAATAATACTAAATCAAACTAATTCCTGGGAATCACAATACTCTTCTGATGGCCAACCAGAACTCAAGGAAGCATCAGTGATCTTGCTGCACCTTCCTTACACTGCTCGGCAGTCCACACACTTCCACCCGATCTTCCTCTCTCCTCTGCCCAGGGCAGACTTACATTCCAGTATCACAGTCTCATGGCTCTCTTAGCCTTCACTAGATTCTCCCTATTTTCTGTCACCCAGGTATTCACTTCATGAAATCCTACCCCCACTTTTTTTTTTTTTTTTTTTTTTTTAGACGGAGTCTCACTCCGTTGCCAGGCTGGAGTGCAGTGGCGCAATCTTGAATCACTGTAACCTCCGCCTCCCAGGTTCAAGCGATTCTCCTGCCTCATCCTCCTGAATAGCTTCCACTTTTAATCTCATCTTCACATCTGATGCTTGGATAGCCCAGACCAACATACACATCCACAAGGCTCTGTTTGATCTTCTTCCTGACCGCCTTGTCCATCTTGCCTTTATTTCTCTCTTCCTTACAAACACTACTCTATGGGCACTGCCCTTCATTTATCCCTTGCCAAGTGGTTTTGCCCAGGCCTTTTGTGCATGCTGATTTCTCTCCTGGATTGCTCTACTCTCAACTTTCGAATGGTTTACTCCCTCTTTCAGTCAGTTCTCTGCTCCAATGCCACACTACAGCGAGACATTTCTAGATCATTCTTTTAAAAGAGCCCCCATCCCATCAGAATCTTTACCTACCCCGATTTACATTTCTTATTACATTTATCACTAAAATTTTGTTTCATATGTATATTTTGTCCAGTTGTCAATCATCTGACTCCTACTCTAGAATATAAGCTCCATAAAGGCAAATATACTCTTCTTGCCTGTAGGCCACTGCCTGGCCTATAGAAGTTCAGTAAAATAAAATTAAGTTTGTGAAATCAGTGATTTTGATGCTATATTCATGCAATTATAATTAACACACACATTAATTTTATAGCCTTTAGTAATCCATACTTGCCACTATCCAAAATATATATTCCTGAGTTCATGTCCTTTGCAGGGACGTGGATGAAGCTGGAAACCATCATTCTCAGCAAACTAACACAGGAACAGAAAATCAAACACTGCATGTTCTCACTCATAAGTGGGAGTTGAACACTGAGAACATACGGACACAGGGAGGGGAAGTTCAAACACTGGGGTCTGTCGGGGGTGGGGGGCAAGGGGTGGGAGAGCATTAGGACAAATACTTTTTTTTTTTTTTTTTTTGAGACAGAGTCTCACTCTGTCGCCCAGGCTGGAGTGCAGTGGCCAGATCTCAGCTCACTGCAAGCTCCGCCTCCTGGGTTTACGCCATTCTCCTGCCTCAGCCTCCCGAGTAGCTGGGACTACAGGCGCCCGCCACCTCGCCTGGCTAGTTTTTCATATTTTTTAGTAGAGACGGGGTTTCACCGGGTTAGCCAGGATGGTCTCAATCTCCTGACCTCGTGATCCGCCCGTCTCGGCCTCCCAAAGTACTGGGATTACAGGCTTGAGCCACCGCGCCCTGCCAGGACAAATACTTAATCACGCCATGCTTAAAACCTAGATGATAGGTCGATAGGTGCAGCAAACCACCATGGCACATGTATACCCATGCAACAAACCTGCACGTTCTGCACATGTATCCCAGACCTTAAAGTAAAATTTTAAAAAATAAAATAAAATAAACAAATAATTTTTTAAAGTCTATATTCTTTTTTTTAGTGCAGGAAAGAGCTGTAACTTTATTTGTATTTCCTCTTACACAAAACCATCAAAACAAGAACAGAGAAGGGCTGAAAATCTGTTCAAACCCCATGTCCTCAGGGATATTCCAGGGAGCTCTTGAGGCTGAGTTATTCCAGGGAGCTCTTGAGGTTGAGTGTGTAGCTTCGAATCCAGCACTAGTTCCTCAACCCCTGGCCTGAGGTCTTCACAGATTGGTGGCTTGAGTCCTGCAATTAATTCTAATCCCTTGCCCACCTTGATATAAGGCAGGAAAGCAGATTGAAATGCTCCTGTGTGATGGGCAAGGGGAATCACAGCCCATAGATGTACTGCATCTTCTGTGCTACAGGAGCAGAACCTGAAGCTGCTTCCAAGGCTCTGGACACTTGCACACAGGGCTAGAGGCCAATGGTATATAAGCGGCCTGTGGGGATGTGAATAGCAGAACAGACTGGTGCTGTCACAGCCCACTGATACCACACCTTCTTGGAACTGCTGCATCACCAGAAATGCACACAGATGTCTGGCCTTCACGCACCATTATGGGCTGCTTAATAGGGAAGAGGATGGGAAACCATGAGAACATCCCAGGAGAGTGAGTCTCTGGACAGATACTCAGAGTGATGTCCTGATAAAGCACAGTCTCACCGTAGCCTGCAAAGCCATGCAGCACTGTATTCACCTCCATGGGAAACTCTTAAGGTCCAGTAGCAGTTGTTGTCAGTCTTAGGATCTCTGTTGGGATGGCTGAAGGTGAAACAGGGCTGGGATGCAGACAGCTGGTGGAAGTTGTGCAGTCAAACCACGTAAGGACCTCAAACTGGGTGTCCGGGTCATGATCTTTCGCCCTACAGGCTCAGACCTCATTGTACAGCTTGGAGGAGGAGATGGGAGCCAGGAAAGAAGTGTACTCCCCCGGGGATGCACACACCTTCATGTTTCAGGAGGTGCTGGGCTCCATCCAGGCACTCGGGGACAATTCACTGTCAGCAAACAAGCAAAAAAAAAGTCTATAGTCTTAAATTAAGACAGTACCTTATTCCAATTGTAGCACTATTATAATAATGTTTCATTTTAAAGTTCTGGTCTGATACCCTAGTAATGCAACTTATAGTTTATCATTGAGTGTGAGGAATTCTGATATCTGGTATCTGTCAACAAAGTGTCTGGAGGTCCAATATCTTTGAAGGAAGGGAATCTTCCATCTGTCTACTATTAAGTAACTACATTTGTACCTTCGAATGAATTGAGCATGCTGGAGAGGATAAAGGTAACACTCTTTGGGTTGGTCCTTTATTTTAAAGAACACAGTCAGTGAGAAGAAGTATCTGAAAGCATTTTGTCAGGTTTGTCATTGGGCACCTACTATGTTGTTTTAGAATAGCTCTAAGGTAAGTGGGAGCTTTTCCTAAAGTGCGTAGCCCTCAAATTTAACATTGGCCCTTTGGGGAAAGTAGGATCTCCTTACAATGATTCACCTTATGATGCACTTTTCAGAGAAACTGGTAAGGAAATGAGATATGCCTATACCTGTCCTACCTTTCTCACAGGAATAGTATGAAACTTTAAAAGTGTTGGCTATAATTGCATTTTGAAAACATTAAGTGAACTAGATGCAAACTACTATCAAAAAATTCAGTTCATATCCTGGAATATTCCATCCTAAGGTGGCCAGCATGCTATACAGCATGGCTTTTAAAATTTGTGGGACCAAAGATTATACCTACAATATATGTTTCCATTATAAAATCCAAATAAGGAAAACAAAAAAGAACATAATTTAACAATCATTTCAGTAATCTAGAAAAGAGAATGGATATAGTCTAATCCCCAGAGAGATAAGGGTAAGTGGACTCAGCTGGCCAAATCTGAAGATAGCCCACTAGTGAGTTGAGTCAGGTTGTGATAAAAGAATGAGAGTGTTTCTGAAACGGAATTGGGAGGGTATTCTGGTCAGAGCTAGTGGAATATGTGAAGGCTTGGAGGGAAGAGAAGGTGAAACTTGCATGAAAGTTATCAAATATATTTTTCTGACTCAACTCAAAGAGCATGCAGGCTCAAGGATGAGACTTACCTATGTCAAATAATAAATACAAACAAGTAGAATTTTAGTTTGCAATGCTGATGGAGAGATGAGACCACCAGAAGTTTTAGTTTAATGTAGTTTAGGGTACAAGAAAGTTAATGTCCTCGTAGGGTTCTGGAATGGAGGTGTAGATACAAGCCATTACAGCTGAATGTTGGTGTTTCCCCAGAATTCATACGTTGAAATTCTAACCCCAAGGTAATGGTATTAGGAGTGGCAGGGGGGCCTTTTGGAAGGTGATTAGGCCATGAGAGTGGACTGCTCAAGAATGGGATTAGCACCCTTACAAAAGAGGCCTGAGAGAGCTTGGCTCTCCCTTCCACCATGTGAGGACACAGAGAGAAGGTGCCATCTGTGAACCAGGAATCAAACACCTCACCAGACACCAAATCTGCCAGTGCCTTCGTCATGAACTTCCCAGCCTCTAGAACTATGAAAAATAAATTTCTGTTTTTACAAGCCACCCAGTTTATGGTACTTTGTGAGAGCAACCCAAATGGACTAAGAAGCTAACAACATAACGACTCTATGAATCCTGGAACTGGCTTTGAATAAAGATAGGAAGAGGGAATGGGAATGGAGTCTTTCATATGAACTCTCAAGTTAATTCCTATGAGGTATTAAGGATAAAGAAAATATTCTTGAGAAACACTACCACAGCCAGAACTAAAAAAAACAAAAAAGAGAGAACATCTCCAATGAATAAAGCAGGTTTGGGTTTCAAATAAAAGAGTTTAGAATTTTGTTTAAAACAATGTCTAAAACTTTAGTATCTTCAAGAATTTGTTTTAAACAACGTCTAACACTTTAGTATTTTCAAGACATGATACTTCTTTAGTATCTCCAAGGCATGATTTTTTTAAGTCTCATGCAGACAGAAATTACAAACTGTAGCATGAGTAAACCTTACCTGTAGTGACTAACATCAACATAGTATCACTAAAATGATGAGTAATAAAGCATAACCACATCCTCAAGACTCACCTATATCAGCATTTCCTAATGTGATTTAACTACAGAATGCTTTAGGAATTATAAAATGTTGATAAAACACCAACTAGAAGATATTTTGCACACTTTATTAAGAAAGAGCAAAAAATAAATGCTTGAAGAAAATATCAAAATCGAATCCATAGGTTTGAGAAGAAATAAACATTGAATAGAATCACAAATAAATTAAGTAGGAAAATGTTCTTATATTTCAGAGATACATAATGAAGTACTTGGGGTGAATGTCATGATGTCTATAATTTTCACAGTACTTCCACAGAAATATATACCTTTATGAAGCATATAAAGCAAACTGTGAACATTTTATTCTTTCAAGCCCAAAGAGCAATTCATGAAGCAATAAGTTGGAACAAAGCTACAGAGTCCAGAGTACAGCGGTATGTACAAAAATGTCTGCAAAATGTCATTTCAAGCCATAGAGAGCAAGTGTAGATGTTATTAAGGGCTGACTTATATCCCCCAAAATTTATATATTGTATTCCTAACCCCCAGGACCTCAGAATGTGACAATACTTGGAAATAGGGCCTTTAAAGAGGTAACTGAGGTAAAATGAGGCTGTAAGCGGGCCCCATCCAGTAGGACTGGTGTCCTTCAAAGAAGAGGAGGTTAGGACACAGACACTCACAGGATAGATATGCATGCTTACAGAAAAAAAGACCATATGAGGACACAGGAAGAAGACAACCATCTCCTAGGCACAGAGCAAGATCTCAGAAAAAACAAACTTGCTGACACCTTGGTCTCAGACTTCCAGCCTTCAGAACTGTGAGACAAGCAATTTCTGTTGTTTAAGCCATCCAGTCTTTGGTATTTTGTTACAGCAGCCTTTGCATACTAATACAGACACCCTCCTAAATATATTCAGTCAGAAAGCTGTAGACAAACGTCCTTGGAATACCATCTAATCTATCCATCATCCTCTACCTCTTAGTCTTCCAACTGAAGGACAAAAAGAATGCCTGAGAAGAATACTGGATATCCATGGAAGATGGCTGAGTTGCTGGAGATGGTACAATAAGAACACAATTCTGAAATCTTGATTCAAAATTCTCTACAGCACAAAACCCATCTATTTCAGAACTGTAGTCTTAAAGCCTTGGTTGACAATTAATGATGAAAAAAATTGTAAGTCTTTGCTACAGAACACACTCTGCATTAGACATTATTTAAACTTACATTACTGAAAATTACATTAAGAGCTGAAAGTCTCAATTATTGCCTTTCTAAAAGGTTTTTTAAAATTTTTAATTTTTGAGACAGGGTCTTGCTCTGTTACCCAGGCTTGAGTGCTGTAGTGCAGTCATGGCTCACCACAGCCCCGCACTCCTAAGCTTAAACAATCCTCCCTCCTCAGCCTCCCAAGTAGCTGGGACCACAGGTGCACGCCACCACACCCAGCTAATTTTTTAAATTTTTTATAGAGATAGGGTCTCCTTATGTTTGCCAGGCTAGTCTCCAACTCCTGGGCTCAAGAGATTCTCCCACCTTGGCCTCTCAAAGACCTCTCACGCCTAGAATTCCAGTCGTGAGCCACCAGGCTTGGCAATTATTGCTTTTTAAACTCAGAATTCAGCTAAGGTAATGAAGAATATCTTCAAATTTTAAAAATATAAATTAGAAATTAGAAAAAAAAAAAGCACTGCTTCAAGTTTTATCTCACAACTTTACTGCTTTCTTTTTCACCTCCATATAAAAATATAATTAGAATTGCCTCCTAAGACAATTTCTTTTCCAGAAGTTACCAAAAAGTCTTGAAAAAGCCTAATGTAGCACATGCTAACAATAGATGGTGTTGATTTTTCTTCCACAAATAGAAAAACTAAAAATAGAATTACCGTATGACCCAGCAATCCCTACTTCTGAGTATTTACCCAAAGATTTAAAATCAGTTCGTCAGAGAGATGTCTGCATTCCCATGTTTATTGCAGCACTATTCATAATAGCCAAGAAATGGAACCAACTGAAGTGTCCATCAACACATAAATAAATAAAAGAAGATGTGGTATATAAACATAAAGAAATATTATTCAGCTTTTACAAAGAAAATAGCCAGGCACAGTGGCTTACATCTGTAATCCCAGCACTTTGGGAGGCTGAGGCAGGCAGATCACTTGAGGTCACGAGTTCAAGACCAGCCTGGCCAACATGGTGAAACCCCATCTCTACTAAAAATTACAAAAATGAGCCAGGCATGGTGGTGGGCACCTGCAATCCCAGCTACTTGGGAGGCTGAGGCACAAGAATCACTTGAATCTGGGAGGCGAAGGTTGTAATGAGCTGAGATCGTCCCACTACACTCCAGCCTTGGCGACAGAGCAAGACTCTGTCAAAAAAAAAAAAAAAAAAAAGGAAGGAAGGAAGGAAGGAAGGAAGGAAGGAAGGAAGGAAGGAAGGAAGAAATTTTATCATTTGCAACAAAATGGATGGAATGAGAACATTATGCTAAGTAAAATAAGCCAAGCACAGAAAGACAAGTACCTAACATTGTTACTTATATGTAGAATCTAAAACAATCAAAGCAGAGAGTAGGCCGGGCGCGGTGGCTCAAGCCTGTAATCCCAGCACTTTGGGAGGCCGAGACGGGCGGATCACGAGGTCAGGAGATCGAGACCATCCTGGCTAACACGGTGAAACCCCGTCTCTAATGGCGGGAACCCGGGAGGCGGAGCTTGCAGTGAGCTGAGATCCGGCCACAGCACTCCAGCCTGGGCGACAGAGCGAGACTCCGTCTCAAAAAAAAAAAAAAGCAGAGAGTAGAATGGTGGTTACATAGGCTAGGGCCTGGTGGGGAATGGAATGATGATAGTCAATGTGTACAAAGTCTCAGGTAAACAGGACGAATATGGAGATTCTTTTTTTAGTTCTATTGAACAGCATAGTGAATATAGTTAATAATAGAGTATTGTATATTTCAAAATTGCTAAGAGACTATATTTCAAATGATCTCATCATAAAAATGGTAAGTACTTGAGGTGATAGATATACTAACTGGCTTGATTTAATTCTTTCACATTGCATTCATAAATGATAATATCACCTCGTATCCCATAAATTTATACAACTATAAATTGTCCATTTATTATACAATAAAATAAGTAAAAAATTTTAGCAAAAAGAGTTATTCTCACTGCTAAGCAATATTTCTGTATGTCTTTTGCACTGTTTCTAATTACTAAGTTGTCTTCAATGCATGTCAGGAAGAAGAATTTTCCTAAAGGCAAGGCTTGACACCCTTAGAACAATACCCCTCATCATCCCTCCATGGCCTGTCCTCACTCTTCGTGACCTCTGCCCTCTCCTGGCCACCCATTCATTCCTGAGACTCTCCTCTTTATTAGTGCTGCAGACACTGCCCTTCCCTGACTCTCTCCCTGACGTTTCTATCTCTTTTTGATAAACTTCTAGTCAGTGCTTATCCTAACTGCATGCCTTGTATGAGATTTGTCCTGGTCTCTTTGACCTTTTCTTTTTCAGATTCTGTCTCTAAATCAAATGCATCCAACTCTTGGCTGCAGTTACTAATTACTACACTGTCATATTTCAAACCTGAAGTCCTCACCTAGACCAAGGCCTACAGTGCCATATGCCATCAGATATCATCGATCTCCACTGGAATGTTTTCAAGCTGCTTCAAAATTGAATTGCTCTCCTTCCCACATAAACCCCTTTTGCACTCCTTCCAAATCTGGCTTCCTTTCAAGCTTTCTTTGCTGTCCATTTCTCTTACCCAACCACTTTTTTACATATTGTCTATGGCTCCTTTTGTGCTATAACACCAGAGTACAGTGGTTTTGACAAAGACTGGATGATGTACAAAGACAAAAATGTTTACTAGACAGTCCTTTACAGAAAGTATTTTCTCACCTCCTATATAGCAGACAACTCTATGCTAACATTTAGTAATTTGTTTTTAAGCAGTTCACACATCTTTTCCCCATTAGACTCTACGCTTCTTTAGAATAGGGTCAAGTCTTACTCTTTTTTTTTTATTTCTATACCTAGCACAGCACCTGGTACACAGTATTTACTCAAGGAATTTTGAACTATTTTGAACTCCCTCTAGGAAATTTTAGAATCATCTTTTGACTCTTCTCACTATATCCTCTAGATTCAATCTGCTCCCCTAAAAAAAATATTTGTTGCATTAGATCATTTGCAAAAATGGCTGTCCTAATTCCGTCTCTTTCCATGTCCTTGGTTAGTGCCCTCCAGTACTGTCTTTGGACTTGAACATGCTGCTTGCTTTGGTCAATGGAGTAATGGCACATATGATGCAATCAGACATTTGAAGGGTATGCGAACACTGGAACTTGACCTCTCTTGCTGCATGTGGAACTCTGATGCCACCAGGTGAAAGAGCCAAGCTAGCGTGCTGGATGATGAAAGATACACGGCCCTGTTACTTCCTACTCCAGCCAAGAGCCAGAGAGATGAGTGAAGCCATCAAATGCTAGCTGATTGCAGGTACATAAGGAAACCTCACTGCATGAATGAGCCCAGCCAAGACCAGCAAAAAAAACACCTAGCTGAACCTAGCCCAAATCATTCACCCATAAAATCATGAGCTAATAAACCATTGCGGTTTTAAGCCAATATTTGCAGGTGGGGAGGGGTAGGGGGTTGTTATACAGCATAAGCTAGCCGCTACATTGATCTTCTTCATTATAAACATCTTTAGGATTTGTGCCTTAAACTTTACCCCAAACCAACAGAGCAGTATGCATCATCACATTATCCTCCACCCTCATGCTCCACACTAGAATAACTCACCAACTTGTCTTTTTACCTCTAATTTCTATTCATGTATATAAAACACTTCTGCCAAATTAATCTTCCTAAAACTTTTCTTTCACCACATCCTGATGTGGTGATAAGATCAGGATAAGTAATGGCATTTTATTTTCTAAATATAAAGTCATTTTTTATCCTAAATGCCTATTTTTATATTCAGAACATTACTTTGATCTTAAAACAATTATAAGAGAACTTCCATGAGAAATAAACTGTAAAATTGCAAATCATGAAAATGCTTTTAGTTCATTTAATCTTACAACTTCCCCTTACATGTGATGAAACTGAGACTCAAAAAGTCAAAGGAACTTGCCAGAGATTACACAGGTACTTAACATTAGGAGTGAACTAGAATTTTAATTCCCCAATTTTCATTCTAGTTCTCTTTTAATTGTGATATGCTATAAAAACTTATAAAAAGTCTTTTTCTTATTGAATGAACTCCTACATTAGAAGACCAGATTCTCCATTACTTTAAAAGTTATAGCCACAGTGTTCATTTGGAATAGGGGCTTCTCACCATGATGGTGGGAAGTTTTATCCTCAGTCTCACCTCCGAATCCTGTCAGCTGTCACCTCATATTTAGAGCTTACCATTTTCTAAGGTGAATCAATCATTCCTTCTTTGATGACAGCAACTTCCACTCAAAACCACCAATCCTACAGGAATAACCTACACATAATATAAAACGTATTGCTGTATATTCTTTCACAGTAGAAAATATACAGAGTTGTTCATTACAACCCTGTTTATAAAAGGAAAATATTGTAAAGAACCTAAACATTCATGAGCAGGGCACAGATTAAACAAATTATGGTACATCCATAATATGAAGTACTGTTTAATAGAATTATGTATCTGTGAAATAAAGAAATTGCTAAGATATATAGTTATATAGAAAAGCAATTCACATACTGCATTACATAAGATATAATATTATCCCATTTATGTAAAATAAGCAAACAAAAAAGTGAAAAAGTATATGTGTATATGTGTGTAGATGTAAAGATGTATGCATGTATGTTTCTAAATTAGCAGAAGAAGGATTGGAAGAATAAGCACTAAATGGTTAAAAGCGACAACCTGAAGAGAGGGAAGTGAAATCAAAGAATATGATGGGGGAGCCCTTTTATGTTTTACTTTATATATTTCTGTATTTTTTAGACTTTTTAAGAGACAATATCTTTCTATACTTCTGTATTGTTTGAAGTGACAATATATCTACGCACTACCTGTATAATTTTTTTGGTGAGACAAGAATTCACTACTGCTACCACCACCACCATCACCCAAGAGGAAGCATAAAGAACATTATAAATGGCTTTTTGTTTTTCTTAGTGATGGTCATCTATCTGCAAGCTAGCCTACTAATATTTGATCCTCTCTATTAGGGGTTGTCAAACTACAGTACACAAATCAAACTCAGACAGTCATCTGTTTTTTATAAATAAAGTGTTATTGAAACACAGCATGGTCATTTGTTTACATATTTTCTATTACTGCTTTTGAGTTACAAAGGCAACGTTGGATCATTGCAACAGAGACCATATGACCCTCAAAGTCAAAAATACTTAACATCCAGTCCTTTACAAAAAAAGTTGGCAATTTCACTCCAGAACAATGACAAGGACAAGTTCAATAGGCTCTCCAGGGCTCAGACTCATGAATGACCCCACTCTGGTCATGCTCTAATCAATTTAACTGCCACAGACACTATCAATAACAGCAAAATACACATCAAAGAATTGGATATTTTTTTTGCCTGGAGACTTCTTTCCCTTCACTTACATTTATTTTTTGTGTCAACATAATTTTCTTAATGTACAGTGTTTTAGTTCGATTTCATTTTCTCTGTGTCTAGACAAAACCTCTCTTATCTTTTCTATTAATTGAAATGAAGCAATTAATTTTATAATAAAGCCTTTCTGCCAGCCACAGATACTACTTTATGGTTTGTTTCCAAAGAAAAAGAATGTAGGTTGTCTGTAGATTTTTAAGTTGCTTGCTGCTCAAAGATTTACTGCCATCATAGCAGGAAGATTTTGAAGCTTCAAAAGAGCATTGAATTACTACATATGCCTACAAAATGAAGGAATATGAGATTCCCACTCTTTGGTTAACATGGAGTAATGCAGTTGGAATTAACAGATGAAGTTTCCTGGGAGCAGAGTAAAAGATGGCAAAGAGGCAGCAGTAAGGGCCATGGTAAAAGAGACTAATGGCAAATGTAGGTAGGAGTCAATTAAATATGACACGATGGAAAATTTACTGCAACTGGAGGCAAAACAATGACTTTCCATGATGTTTTGTTAATGTACTATTAGAGTACTTGCCAGATATTAGGAACCATAATTAATAAGCAACCATTGCCACTACTGGGAAACTTAATCCACTTACACTCTGTCCCTCTCCATAAAATGAGGGAGTAGATATAGATGATTGCTAAGGTTCATTCCAGCCCCAAAAAAATCATTTCCATCTGTCTGCTACTCATTAAATATCTTAGTCTATGTGGCTGCTATAACAAAATATGTGAGACTAGATAATTCATAAAGAACTGAAATTTACTTCTCACAGTTCTAGAGGCTGAGAAATCCAAGACCAAAGGACCAGCAGGTTCCACGTCAGGGGAGGGTTTGCTGTCTGTGTCCAAGACGACGCCTTGTTGCTGCATCTTCCTGGAGGAGAAGAATGCTCTGTCCTCACACGGCAGAAGGGATGGAGGGGCTAAAAGGGGTTGTGGCTAGTTCGCTCTGACCTTTTTTAGAAGAATACTAATCCATTCATTAAAGTAGAGCCCTCATGACCAAATCACTTCCCAAAATACCTCACCTTTTAATACCATCATAATGGGGATTAAGTTTCAACATGAATTTTGGAGGGGACACATTCAAACCACAGCTCTAAGTTTATAACCTTGGGCAAGTCAATTAACCTTTTTAGCCTTCAGTTCTCTTTTTTGTAAACTAGGAGTCAAAACAGTAATTTGTAGTGCTGTTGTAGTAATTACATGAGATCACACATACAAAGCACTCAACAACATGTTTGCATGTGGTAAATGGAAAAACAGTGTTCGTTATTATTATTTTAAAGGGATCATTCTACTGCCATTGTTATATTTTGGCAAATATACAGATTAGGAAAAGCCACTCTAACTAAAGGTAATACTATCTGTAGAAGAAATACAGCCAAGGGCCAGGAGCAGTGGCTCACGTCTGTAATCCCAGCACTTTGGGAGGCCGAGGCAGGTGGATCACCTGAGGTCAGGAGTTCGAGACCGGCCTGACCAACATGGAGAAACCTCATCTCTACTAAAAATACAAAATTAGCCGGGCGTGGTGGTACATGCCTGTAATCCCAGCTGCTCGGGAGGCGGAGGCAGGAGAATCGCTTGAACCTGGGAGGCAGAGGTTGCTGTGAGCCGAGATCATACCATTGCACTCCAGCCTGGGCAACAAGAGTGAAACTCCATCTCAAAAAAAAAAAAAAAAAAATTGAAAAGAAAAAAAAGAAATGTGACCATGGGGAACATTCCCACTAAAAGTTCAAAAGAAAATTCAATAAACCCACATGCATATAAGCAATCAGAAACATTGAAATAAATTTACGAATAGCAAAATTAGCGTCTTAGTCAGTTGCCATAACAATATACCTTATACCGGGCAATTTAAACAACAGAAGTTTATTTTCTCACAATTCTGGAGTCTGGAAGCCCAAGATCAAGGTGCCAGCAAGGTCTGGTTCTGTTCAGGCCTCTCTTCCTGATTTGCAGATAGCTACCTTCTCACTGGATCCTCACATAGCAGAGAAAGAGAAAGCAAGCTTTCTGGTGTCTCTTCCAATGAGGGCACTAATCCCACCATGATGGCACCACTCTCACGCCCTCATCCAATGCTAATTACCTTCAAAAGGCTCTATTTCCAAACAGCATCACAATGGAGGTTAGTGCTTCAACATATGAATTTGGGAGGATACAAAAAATAACATTCTGCCCCTGGCCCCTCACAATTCATGTCCTCCTCACCTGTAAAATGCATTCATTCCACCCCAACGGCCCCAAAGTTTTAACTCATTTCAGCATCAACTCTACAGTGGAAGGTCCAAAGTCATTTAAAAATCATCTAAATCACATATGGGTGAGATTCAAGGTATAATTCACGCTGAAGCAAAATTTCTCTCTCGCTGTGTGCCTATGAAACCACACAATTACCTACTTCCAAAATACAATGGTGGACAGGCTGAGGATAGACATTCTCATTCCAAAAGGGAGAAACCAGAAGATAGGAAGGAGTGATAGCTCCCAAGCAAATTCAAAACCTAGTAGGGACTATCCCACCAGATCTTAAGGCTGGAGAATAAGCCTCTTTAGTTCCATACTCTGCCCTTCAGGCATGTTGGGGTGAAAGTGTCACCCTGTCGCTCTGTGGGGCAACCCTGCCCCTGAGGCACTGGGAGGTGCCATCCTGGCTTGCTGAAACTAAGAGGCAATCCCACTCTTTGAAAGTGAGAATGGAAACAGCCTTGATCCCGGGGCCATGGCTGGAGTGGCAGCTCCAATGATCTCTGAATCACCTTTGGGGCCATTCTTCCCTTTCCTTGCAGAATAACCCATGCACGTTTGCAGTTGAATAGCTCTATGGTCCTGCCTATGTCTCCCTTTGGAGTGGGAATGTCTGTTTTATGCCTGTCCACCACTGTATTTCATTGTACTTTTCAGGTTTTTTTTAACTCATGTCACTTTTGTTTGTGTCTTGGTAGTTAAAAGTAAGTTATATCTCCCCCTAAAAGAATCTCTAAAATATAAGACCATTCTTCTGTATATCCAAAATAATATTTTCACATTTAATACAATTAATAAATCCTTAATAGCATCCAGTACCTAGTCTAAATGCAAATATTCTCAGCTGCCCCCCTCAAAAAACTGAGCTTTATAGTTGTTTTAGCCAAACCAGGATCCAATCCAGAACAGCGTAACTGAATGTTGTGTTCCTTTAAATCTCTTTTAATCTAGAAAAAGATAATCATCTTTTCATTGCTTGACTTGTTGGAGAGACAGGCTACTTGCCCTGTAAAATGTTGTAACTTCCAGATTTGTTTACTTGCATCCTCATGGTATTTGTTTACCTTGTTCATCTATTCCCTATCTTTGTTGGTAACTGGAAGTCACAGCTGAAGACCTGATTATATTCAACTGAAACATTTTTAAATGAATGGAATACATGATCAGTGGACACTTAATATCTGGTTACCCTATCATTAGTAATACTAAGATTGATTGATTTCTCAGCTCTCCAATGGGGCCACCAGCAATTAAAAAACACTTTGGGCTACATGATATATTAAATATATTTTAATGGAATAACCTAGTCTAAACCACCATGTGCAATATTGTTGCAATTCGTAAACACTTTAGAATCTCCAGCAGCTCATCTACAGACTAATTTTAGAGTGCAGTCATGTGTCTTAATGATGGGGATATGTTTTGAGAAATGTGGTTTCATTGTTGTGTGAATATAATAGACTGTACTTACACAAACCTAGATGATAGAGCCTGCTACACATCTAAGCTATATGGTACAGCCTATTACTCATAGGCTACAAACCTGTACAGCAAGTTACTGTACTAAATACTGTAGGCAGTTGTAACACAATGGTACTTGTGTATCCAAACATATCTAAACATAGAAAAGGTATGGTAAAAAAAAAAAAATGCAGTATTATAATCTTGTTTTATTCTTTTTTTAAAAGCATATTTCTCAAATCTCTTGTAAATTAGGTATTATAATCCTATGGGACCACGTGTGTTCTACCATTGACCAAAATGTAATGTGGCACATGACTGTGCTTATTTCAAAAACAAATTGCCTGTAGTCAGTTTTAATTAAAAATGGATCTTCAACTAATAGGGCTTGTCTTTTCATCTCCAGGCAGGTGTTGTTTGCTGCCAATAGTCTTGGCCACAGCACTAACCAATGAGAGCGCTGTAGTGACAGTTTCAGATCTCTGACATACATTTCCCCAATTCCTCTGCCTTTACTCTCACAACCAGTCTTTGTCATTCTTCTGTGAAACCTTCATGTTTCATTTCTTCCAGAGAGCTTAACCATGATGAACACAACATCTCTAGCAAACACCGTAGACTCAAAACCACTACTGCATTTCAAGTTTGAGAATCTTGGGAGTTAGCAACTGTAAAATGGATTTGTAAATTTAAATCAAGAAACTTAAATTCAGAAGAACATTTGCCCCAAGGACACATGAAAAAAAAATGGTTTTTTAAGTGCTATATTGAGTACTTCTTAATCTTCAGCAATTTTTGTTCATGAAATCAATATAATACTAACATGATGCCAAGATAACTTCATTACAGTAATCATCCACTTAGTGAGCTGCTTGAACCAGAAGTCAAGTGTGAATAGGATAGTTTCCCCGAAACCCAGAAAACCTGCAAATCTGCATCCAACTCACTTTCCAAGGTAAAGAAATAACCTTTGGAAGTCAAGTTGAAAAGCTTAGTCAAATATATTAGTTATATGTTCTTTGAAAGTACAAAGCATGGAATATAGATTGGGGCAAGTATATACAGTATTATCTACGGGGTGAAGGGTAACTGGAGGTAAAGTTAACTTGACTAAAAACTGGTTCGAGTCCCCTGAAGTCATTTTCCCCAAATAAAGCTGAGAAAATGAGGATATAAATCTCCAACAGCTAAAGAACATTTATGTTGTTCTCATCTAGAATGAGGCAATCCTATTCTCTTACAAAGGCAGGTCTGTGCTGATGATTCACATAAGTACACTTATTTATATTTAAAGATCTTAAAAGAGACAGTAAACTCATTTTATGAATTTAGAGGGCAGATCAACAGGTAATGTATAGAGGCAGATTTCATTTTGATGTCAGGAAGAATTTATTTTGGTAAAAGATACATAACATAAATTTACCATTTTAACCATTTCAAAGTGTACAGTTCATTGGTGTTAAGTACATTCACATTGTTGTGCAACCATCGTCACCATCCATCACTGGAACTCTTTCATCATCCCAAACTAAATATCTGAACCATGTGAAACAGGAAGTTCCCATTCTCCCCTCAGCACTTCCAAGCCCCTGGTAATCACTATTCTACCTTCTGTATCTATGAATTTAACTATTCTAGGTACCTCATCTAAGTGGGATCATAAAATATCTATCTTTCCTTTTGTGTCTGGCTTATTTCACTTAACATAGTATCTTCAACATTCATCCATGTGGTAGCATGTATCATTCTTTTTTAAAGCTGAATAATGTTCTGTGTTATGTACATGCATTTATATACATATACATACATGTATATACCACATTTTGTTTATCCATTCTTCCACTGATGGATATTTGGATTGTTTCCATCTTTTGGTTAGTTTTTACCTTTTGGCTTTTGTGAATAATGCCGCTATGAACGTGGGTGTACAAATATCTGTTTGAGTCTCTGTTTTCAATTCTTTAGGTAAATACCAAAAAGTGGAATTGCTGGATCATAGGGTAATTTTAAGTTTAATTTTTGGAGAGTCACCATGCTGTTTTCCCACAGCTGCTACACTGTATTTTACATTCAGACTGGCAATGCACAAGGGTTCCAATTTCTCAACATTCTTGCCAACACTTGTTCTTTGCTGTTTTTGCTTTTGTTTTACTATAATGGCTATCCTAATAGGTGTGAAGGAAGAATTTTTAATAACTAGTCCTACACCACAGTAAGATCAGCTGTCCCAAGAGGTAGGGCCTGATGGGTGTGTTCTAGCAAACACTGGACAGACTGACACATTCAGATATGCAGGTGATGCACTGTCCAAGTGTGTCTGGCCATAGAGTGAATAAGGGCTGAAATCCAGCACATGTTTCACAGGCCAAGATGTGAACTGCCTCTTCTGGGACAAAGCAGTAACTTTTCCTTTCCCGAAAATACTGTGAGCTTGCCAAGCCACATGCCCAAAGAGTCACCTTTTTTTAATGTAAACGATGGCACTTATGAAAGCTATTAGTCATTCTGATTGGCCAATTCTCCCTCATAAAGAAGCTGTAAGATTAATGCACAGGGTAATACCTAGTCTAACCCTACTAGATGACTATTAAGGCCTTTTTCAATGGTAGTGTTCTGTAGATCTCTTTGATGGTTTTACAAAATGGTCCCTAAATTATTTGACACTCCTCACATTGAGGGTTGGGCTCTATAGATCCTCACCTTCAATCTGGGATCTGTGACTGCTCAACTAATAGAATGGAGCAGAAATGACACAGTGCCAATTTCTGGGCTCAGCCCTTAAGAAACTGGCAGCTTCCACTTTCTGTCTCTGGGGACATTCACTCTTGGATCCCCGCCACCATGCTGTGAGGAAGCCCAAACCACAAGTCTCCACAAGTCTCTGTGGAGAGACGCACGTGGAGAAAAACTAACACTCAACACCAAGCAAGTGAACTATCTTGGATGTAGATCCTCTAGCCCCTGTTACGTGGAGCAAAAACGAGCCGTCCCAGACAGGCTCTGCCCAAACTGCAGACTGATAAACAGAGTAAATGAGTGTTGTTGTTTTAAGCCACTACATTTTATAGTGATTTGTTTAGCTGCAACAGATAACCGGAACAGCATGGGATACAACGTGACCAGTGCTCCAACCTCACATTTCTACAATGTGCTGACTCTAGCAGTGCACTGAAGGACTCCAAGGCAGACCTTCCCTGAGGAGCCCCCAGTTTTTACTCACATGTCACAGGCAGTGGCCTTTGTCCCTCATCTCCTCTCCCACCCCCAATTTAGGATAAAGTCTCTGCCATGATAAAGATATTGAGACCCACTTTCTGTAAGGTCTGCTTCCTCATTGTTTGAATTTCTTGAGGTTTCACGGAGCCACACACTGGAACCTTCCATCATCTCTCCTGAGGCTCCTTCTTCGCCCTGGGCTGGAGGTCTGTAGCCGTGGGATGCCGGCTACAAGGGACAAGATAGAAGCAAACCACCTGATCCAGTAAACTGCTGCCCACTTCGGCTCCTCAACGGCCTCCAAGCCTAAAAGGGAGCACACAAGCCAAGCAAAGAGGGCAGGGAAGACGGAGAAGAAACCACCCGCGGGCCCTGGCTCTGGGTCCAGTTGTTCCATCACAAATCAAATCTGCCTGCACTAAGTGGATAGGTTCCTCTGCAAGGCCTTTCGGAATTCTGAGTCTTGTCTGTCAAACTCTACCCTCTCTCCTCCACATCCCCCACCTCTTCTTTCAGGAAGGAAATAGTTAAAAAAGACTCCTGCCCTTCGGGGCCTGGAAGGGGGCGGCAGCTTTGTGCTTTTTAGTGGTGGCTGTGTCCCAGGATAGCTGGAAGGTTAGGACGCTCTTGCGGTCCCAGAGTGGAGTGGAAGGTCTGGAGCTTTGGGAGGAGACGGGGAGGACAGACTGGAGGCGTGTTCCTCCGGAGTTTTCTTTTTCGTGAGAGCCCTCGCGCGCGCGTACAGTCATCCCGCTGGTCTGACGATTGTGGAGAGGAGGTAGAGAGGCTTCGTCCATCCCACCCGGTCGTCGCGGGGAATTGGGGTCCCAGCGAGACCTCCCCCGGAGAAGCAGTGCCCAGGAAGTTTTCTGAAGCCGGGGTAGCTGTGCAGCCGGAGCCGCCGCCGCGCCGGAGCCCGGGACACCGGCCACCCTCCGCGCCACCCACCCTCGCCGGCTCCGGCTTCCTCTGGCCCAGGCGCCTCGCGGACCCGGCAGCTGTCTGCGCCCGCCGAGCTCCACGGTCGGTGCAAGTCCTTCCTATCGGGACTAGGACTGGGGCGGGTGCGGGGATGGCTGATACACTGCGTGGGCCCCTGGGTCGGGGGAAGACGAGAACTGGGAACGTTCTGGCCCGAACTCCCTGCAGCTTGGGCGACCCGTCGCAGCAGGGGCTGGCACCCACCTGCCCCAGGGCGCGTGGGGAGGCGGGCGCCTTCTGTGAGGGGTGCGGTCCGGGAACGTGTAGGGTTCGGGGAACTTCACCTCCCCACGTGTAGGATTTAGGATTCGGAGTTTTAGGAAGAGGAAGCCCAATGGTTTTCCCTGGGTGAACCCTTTTCCCCAGGCATGCAAGAACTTTGAGGAACACCGAGCTCTGTGGCTTGCTCCAGCGCCTACTTGTGAAGTTGGTTCCACAGCCTTTTCTTACTCGCTTGCTTTTCCTCCCCCACATCTGGGTCTGGGTATGCCAAGGGTAGCCAAGGGCACTCAGTGTGAGGGACTGAGGTGTTTGGGAAAACCCCCAGTGTAGCTAGTTTTGGAAATCTGCCTGTGAAGGTCTGGGTGTTTTGTTCTGCGCTCGCCTTTAAAGGACACTTGCTGCTTCGCACGTGCAGAAAACAAGAGCTGCTTCTAGATAATCACCCTCTGTTTACATCATCCTAATGGCTTTCCCCTGATAGAGTTGGGGGTGGGAGGCACGTTAAAGTCAGGCGTTGTCTCTAAGGAGAGTTGCTCATTTCTTAACCGGAGAGCAAACCCACAGAAAACTTGTAAAAAGTTCCTAGTTTCCTTGTTTTTTCCCCCACCTGTAGTTGTCTATGTGTTCGCTGATTGAGAAACACCTTGGCAGTCATTTCTGTAAATTGAATGCTCTAAACTCATGCCATTTTGATAGGGTCTGAATTTCCAAATTACCAATTACAGGTGAACTTTGATCCTGAAAGTCTCATATGTTAAATGGTTAAAATGTAAGCGTAAGGATTCAGTCCTCTTCCTTAATAATAGTTTTTGCACTCCCCAAACTCTCAGACCCCAAACAGGAAGAATGCTGAATCTGTAGACCATGCCCTTCAGGTCTGAACCTGAGATGCTTCACTAGCGCTGTGACTGATTATGACTGATGATTCAAAGCACAGCCTGACTCAGATTCCTGGAAATGAACTACGAGCCCACCTTGGAAGAACCTGCAGTTGATGGGCTTCTTTCATTTGATTTTGTACTTTCACCCAATGAAAATATGACATCCACATGCCTTTGCCAAGTATCCCTTCGTTTTGCAGCTTACCATGTGTGGAGAGCTGACAGAGAAGTCATCAGAAATGATTTCTGTGGTGGTGTCGTTGTTGGAGGAGGAAGGAAGGGGATTTTAATGATAGCTGGCTTGTGCCTTAAGAACCCACAGCGTTGGCCTTACTTCCTGCCATAATCTAACCAAGCAGACCAGCATGCTGAGGTTCAAAGCACCACGGGACCTCTGATGAGTAGAGCAGTACCCACCGTAGCCAGGTCTTCACAGGTCGGTTCCCAGCCGACTGGAACTGGCAGAAAGCCATTCCATTTCTGGAAAAGGCCTTCTCTCTCTCATTTTTAAGAAAGCTGTTATTGAAGGTTCTGTTTCACTTGGGAAGCTGGAAGACATTAGTCACTAAACAGTACAAGATATGAAAGTATTTCTTCTCCCCCTGTCTCTGTGATCCAAAGAGGAGGATGACAAGAAGCTTTTCTCTTGGAGTCCTGGTCTTCCCTTTGGAATAGAAATGGTGTCATTTCATAGGTCTGTCAATTTTTGGCCAGATACTCACTCCAGATTATAAGAAGCAGGAAAAAACTGCAAACTGTTTATAATTAAGTATAATCAGAGCTGAAAATTACATGGCCTGCCTCTAACCTTGAAAAATTGATATTTTTCCCATTTAATCAGAGTGAGTCAAGTCCTATAAGCAAAATTACGTGTCCTGCCATTTCTTGGCTTTGAAACCTTGACCTAAATACTTCTTCAAGACTCCAGTTTCCTTATAAGTAAAATGGAGATACTGCTCCTGCCTACCTAGAGTCATAAAGCTCAAAGCAGATAACAGATACATATATAATAAGTTACTATATGTAAACACTATTATTATTTCAGAGTTCGGGGGGGAAATCTCTGGGGAAGGCAAAAGTATCCAATACTTGCACTTTATATATACCCTATACAACTTGAATAAACCTTATTTTATCCACGTATTGGCCAAACCTAAGCTTTGCTGATTTCTCAAGATAATTGTCAAAATTCCTAAAAGTGGTTAATACCAACCTTGAATAGATTCAGAAAAAGGATTCAATTTTTTTTACATTTTATTTATTTAATTTTTTTTTTTTTTTTTTTTCCGGAGACAGGATCTTACTCTGCTGCTCAGGACGGAGTGCAGTGACTCGGTCATAGCTCACTGCAGCTTTAACCTCCTGGGCTCAAGTGATTCTCCCACCTCAGCCTCCCAAGTAGCTGAGACTACGGGCACACGCCACCATGCCTGTCTAATCTTTTTTATGTTTTGTAAAGAAAGGGTCTCACTAAGTTGCCCAGGTTAGTTTCAAACTCCTGGGCTCAAGCGATCCTCCTGCTTTGGACTCCCAAAGTGCTGGGATTTTAGACATGAGCCACCATACCCAGCCAGGACTCAATTTTTTTAAGATTAAATTATGACCTGGGATTAAATTATGACCTTATTTAATTAAATTAAGATTAAATTATAACCTTAATCTTTAATTAAGATTAAATTATATGACCTGAAAATATATACTTCACAGACACATACAAACACCATTGCATAAATCAGATTATGTCTTCATTTGAAGATTCATAAAAGCCTACAGAAAAGGAAATATATAAAATATTGAAATAGGATAAGCTATTTTTAATTATCTTTGATTATTCCTCATTAAAGTCTCCTAGACTTCC
Source organism: Theropithecus gelada (assembly GCF_003255815.1). Classification (NCBI taxonomy): domain Eukaryota; kingdom Metazoa; phylum Chordata; class Mammalia; order Primates; family Cercopithecidae; genus Theropithecus; species Theropithecus gelada. The sequence continues at coordinate 144,485,517 of NC_037672.1, forward strand.
TGGACAGGAAGGACCACTTGCTCTCTGCAAGTGACTTAAAAATAAATAAATAAACAAACAAACAAACCACACCAGATGGTCTTTGAAAATGTGAGTCTATTGCTTCATCTAAACTCTGGAGACTTCTTTAAAATATTTTATGTACAAATAAAGCATGAGAATGAGACAGAGGATAGTTTAGTGGTTAACAGCTCCAGCTCAGAGTTGGACTGACCTGCCTTAGAATCGCAGCATTGCCACCCATCACCCATGGCCTTGACAAGCTGCTTCACCTTCCTGGGTCTCTGTTTCCCTATCTTCAAAATTGAACCATGGATCTACCCCCATAGGACCACTGTATGGATTATAGGGCATCATGCACATATAGTACTGGGTACAGTGACTGGCATAAAACAAATGTAGCTATATAGGATGGTAAAAAGATAGTATGGGGACAGATGTCCCTTGGAAAACCAATACTATGACTAACCTGGGAAAGTTCATTACTCCCATTTCGTTCATCAACAAATACCGTATTATGATGATAATTTCTGAGAAATGAAAAAGCAAAAAAAGTATGTAGAAAACTTAGATTTTATATATTAATCATCAAGGTTTTCAAAACAAATGTTTTGTTTTTATCAATTATTTCATTTTTAATTGAAACTAAAATGTGTTAATGGTGTTAACCGGAGTTCTGATTAACATTTCATAACACTTTAGATGGCTACCTGTGCTGCACTTCATTCCTATGTTCATTATTTACCATATGCAAGACAGCACACATTTTAGAACATTGAATTTTTACATTTGATAATTTTATTTTATGCCTCAATACTCTGTACCCTTTACTCAGCATATAATGCCTTTTCTCTTTCATTAAAAAATATGTTTGTATCTCAACTGTTGAAGATTTTTGTAATTCAGGTTCTTATCAACCTGAATGTAGAGAAATGAGTAACTACTACTTGAAGGAAAAACTGCCATAGCCTCATCCATATTATAATGTAGATATAAGTATAGCTATGTATAGAGATGAGTGAGAGAGACAAAGCAAGAGAGATAGGGAGATGGAGATAGAGCTAGAGATGGAGATAGAGACAGAGATAGCGATAGAGATGGAAATGGAGACAGAGATGGAGATGACGGAGATGATGGAGATGACGGAGATGATGGAGATGGAGATGGAGACTGACATAGAGGAGCTAGATCTTGCCCTAATAGAGCTTTGGTTTTTTTCTGGTTTTACTCTGCCATAGGGTAACCTGATATATATCTTATCTAATCACCAAATATATCTTGCATTTTAATTTAATCAATAAATGATCATTGACTCTGATCTTTTTGGCAACTGCGTTTTGTAACAAAAATTATTTTTCCTTTTGTTTCAGGTGAAAAAAATAGTGAAGGTGTAAAAGCAGCACAAGTGCAGTAAGAGATATTTCCTCAAATTTGCCTCAAGATGGAAACCCTTTGCCTCAGGGCATCCTTTTGGCTGGCACTGGTTGGATGTGTAATCAGTGATAATGCTGAGAGATACAGCACAAATCTAAGCAATCATGTGGATGATTTCACCACTTTTCATGGCACAGAGCTCAGCCTCCTGGTTACCACTCATCAACCCACTAACTTGGTCCTACCCAGCAATGGCTCAATGCACAACTATTGCCCACAGCAGACTAAAATTACTTCAGCTTTTAAATACATTAACACTGTGATATCTTGTACTATTTTCATCGTGGGAATGGTGGGGAATGCAACTCTGCTCAGGATCATTTACCAGAACAAATGTATGAGGAATGGCCCCAACGCGCTGATAGCCAGCCTTGCCCTTGGAGACCTTATCTATGTGGTCATTGATCTCCCTATCAATGTATTTAAGGTAGGAAGTAACCACAAATGTATTTGCAGATTTAAACCCGTGCTCTGATTCCACATGGAGAGTTGCTGCAGACTTTTCTGACCTTTGGAATTTTATCTGTGTTTTTACTGAGAGCTATTTCTGCTATCTTCTAACTACTAGTTTTAAGATTTAAAAATTTTATTATCTGTCTTATGTTACACTTAGTTTCTGCCTTGATTGTAACAAAATAGTATTTCAGAGATGATAGTTCAAAATCATGGTGTTTCATGACTTGGATTCTCATGCCAGCCCTGAGCTTGCTGGTTAGACAGGCAGTCTTGGCAAGATCCCTGGATTTTTATGAAATGCAATTTCCAGAGTGAGAGCTACTGAGCCCAGGAAATACTTGAAACAAACATATCCTTGAGTTTGGTTACCTGTTGAATATGATGCTGTTCGGAAGCCAGATATCTACAGTCCGACTTGAAATGAATGGTATTTATTTTATTTTGACTGTCTAGATTAATGATTAAAGCCAAAGGGCATCCTGGCTTTTCTCAGTGATTTGGGTGACTTAGAGATAATGGGGTCCACATGATAGCAGACCAGTGTTGACCTTGCTGAGCAGCATTACTAATACCACTTAAAACTGGCCTGCTTTACTGTGGTCTCCTTCATTTCTTCAGTCTTCATTTATCGAGCACCCACTGTGTGCCCACCCCTGAGCCAGGCAATAAGGAACTGAAGAGAAACACAACAAAGCCAGTGCCTCAGTGTGAGAGGAAAATAACTAACCCGTCTGCGATCACCTTGCTTACAGACTGTATTAGGCCATTTTACATTGCTATTAAAAAAAAAAACAAAAAAACCGCTGGGTAATTTATAAAGAAAAGAGATTTGATTGGCTCACGGCTCTGCAGGCTGTACATGCATGGCTCCAGCATTTACTTCTGGTGAGGGCCTCAGGAAGCTTCCAATTATGGCAGAAGGGGAAGGGGTGCAGGCACGTAACATGGCGAGAGCAGGAGTAAGAGAGAAGGGGGCAAGGCACCACTATTGCAAACAACCATATGTCTCAGGAATCACTCACTAACTGGAGGACAGCACCAAGCCATTCATGGGAGATCTGCCCCCATGAGCCAGACACCTCCCACCAGTTCCTACCTCCAACATTGGGGATTACATTTCAACATGGGATTTGGAGGGGACAAACATCCAAACTATATCAGAGACTACTTAGTCCCAAAACAAACTAAAGCCAAAGGAATTAGATATTCCATATTTGGTCTAGTTGTTGTGAGGGAAAAATTGCTGCAAGAATTCAAATGTACTAAAATTCAAATGAAATGGCTTGATCTATGCCAGATTTTATGAAATGTGTTTATTCTAAACCCAGGAAGAGTATTTTCCTCAGCCTTGTTTTTTCCTTCTATGTATTACACATAGAAAGCAACTATTCTAAGAGGTAATATTCTGAAATATTACTTTAAATGGCAAGTTTTGTCAATTGAAGATGTAACACAATTTAAGTAAAACAGTAATCTCTCAGTTTCCAATAAGTACACTTAAGCTGTGATTACATTATATTACCCTAGCAGAAAAATCAGTGGTCTGACAATATAGATGAAAACAATGGTTACAATTTTGACATTACAAATAAAAACTTCCCAAAATTACACCAATACACTGTTTCCAAAATTGAAGAGATTAGAGAACGAACAATCAAAAAATTATCATCTCTTTCCACAGGATAGTGTAAATACATGTGTTTTCTATTAGAGCTTAAAATAGGAATTGAGAACTAAACTATGATGCAAAATTGAAAATGCATAATCGATTTAAAATGTTTAGCATACGCTACATAACTTTAAGTTTTTCTTTTAAAAAGTTTTCTTTTTATGAAATACTATGTGCATGCAACCACTTGACTTTTTCCTGACATTTCTCCTTAATGATAAATTGGAAAATTCAAATTTTGACTCTTCAGCCATCAGAGTGTGGAGTATCAAACATTGATTATTCATACTTATGAACTAGTGAACCAACCCATCATGGCTCAAGAAAATAATTAACCATTTCTGCATTAATAACTCCCTGCTGCTGTTCATCCTGAAGCACACTATGTAGATTTGACCATGTGCAAAGCAGCTTCTTAGCCAATCAATATCCACAACTGCTGGGAAGGATACCTGCTTATCTCTTTGAGGTGATACTGCCAATCACCAGACTAAACATCATTTCTATTCCATGGCAACGTTTTAAGCCAGATCATCTGGAATGTCTCTGGATTTGGTAAAAATGCAAATAGAACTTTGCTTTGCATTCACCTAGCAATGAATAAAAATTAACACATTTTTATTTGACCATATTGTTCTCCCCTCCTTAGAATCCAATACTTTGTATACCTTACTGTAGTTCTAAATAATGCGGACAGTTTGACTGGTACTTTCACATCATAGGAGTACATTTAACCATCATTAATTTTAGAAAGTAAACCTTTAGGCTAAAAAGAAATATACTCTTTAGTTATTTCAATCTTTTTCCAGAGGAAAACAGAAAAAAGCAATGGAGTGTGCTAAAAGGCCTCACAGTATTTAGGAGCGATCTCCACATTTTTCTGTCATCCTCCTCTCTAGGTCATGAGATCATACATGTTGCTATTCTTCTGACTTCTAACCAGGATACTCAAGAGATCCTTCCAAGCAATGTGAGTCACAGGCCCCCATCCCTTTCCCCCATAGCTGCCTCCCACAGTAAAATTCTGGTGCTTTGGAGTCTGTCACATATTAAACCTATAGATTCCTCTAACCATATCAAGTTCACTACCTCTGTATTGCAGGGCAAGGTAGCAGCTGTCCATCTCACTTTACTATTACATTTATGTAGCTGTGAAAATAATGCATGCAATTGGAGAATATTCAGTTAAAGGGATGCATGAGCCTTCTTTATGTCCCTCACTATTAGAAGGATTAGGTTGAAAGAAGAATAAATAGTTGAAAGTATCTAATATGCTTTTCAAAGAAAGATGAGTTTTGAACCACACCTATTTTTGTGTTTAACAATTATATTAATTGTTTCTCTTTTTTAATTTGTATAAATTTATGGGGTGCAAGTGTAGTTTTGTTATATGCATCTATTGCATAGTGGTGAAGTCAAAGCTTTTAGAGTATCCATCACCAGAATAACATACATTGTACCCACTATGAAATTTCTCATCATCCACTCTCAGTTGCTTTTATGCTCAGTTCTAAGGTGTCTCCAGACAGACAACATTGCTTTGAGTCATATCAGAGTCAGCATAAGTGGAAGTAGACTATTTAAAGATTGTATTAATATCTGAAGCAAGCTAGAATTGCTGATAAGACTGTAATAATGTTACAAGAAAAAGAAGGCACGATAAAATATTCTTCCTATTAACGTTTTATTCCCTTTCTCTCACTTTGAAAAAGATTGTACTGAAACGGTTTCATAGATCAATGTGATATAAAACACAACTGAAAAGTAATGCAACAGGTATCAAACAGCTGGGCTATTTCAGATGTCATTAACCCGTGTAGCTGTTGCTTGGTGGCTCTGGATGGATGGCCTGTGGCATGGAAGGTGGGGTGGGCTCATTCCACACCTAAATTTTCAGAAATTTCTTAATTGATCTCCATATCTTCAGAGCTTCTTCCCCATAATATATCCAGGACTTTGCTTTCATCTGTCAAGTGCCACTGCTTCTACAAAAGCACCCAGGAGCTCCCACCTGTCCCCTTTGTCCCCCATGTTTAGTAATCAAGGCCCTCCACACTTAGGCCATACTTCACCTCCTTCCAAGTAATTCCCAACACACATGGCTCAGGTCTGTCGAAATGCTATCACTACCCCCAAGGAACATCCTTTGCCCTAAATAACATTCTCAGAGAGACTGAATATAGTCACTGAATTGCCGCTACTGAAGCATTTACAGATCCTAGTTTGAAAAATGAGTTAGGCCTAGAATTATATACATTGCATCAAACAGAAATAACCCAAAAGATGAAAAGAAGTTCCTATAGCCCTTGCTTACATACACTCACACACACACACACACACACACACACACACACAACCTGATGATAAAAGAAAGTCAGCAATCTAAGAAAGTAAAATGCAAGGCAGAAGGAACCAAGCCAAGCCAATGAATGCCAGTTGCCTTCTTGATTTTCAAACACAATGGCCTTGCAAATGCTAATGTTAAAGAAAAACTGTTTCTAAGATTATCAAAGGATAACTGATTTTTAGTTGTTCAAAAAAAGGATAATATTACTAATTGCAGTAGAAGATTGACAAAAGCAGGAAGGAGGAAGGGAAAGGAGTTAGCAGATTTCTTCATATACCCAAGCTTATAACCCATACTGCTGGTGGATTCAATTTGTCAATAAATTACATTATCTGATATCTGAAATTTTCAAGAAGAACAAAAACTTAGCTAAGTAAATTAATCTGTATATAGGATATTTACATTTGTTAGAATGGCAAAATAGTTAAAACATTGTCTCCATGTTGGGAGACCAAAAATAACCCCTGATTACTAGATGACAAAATAGATGAAAAGCATAGAATTTAATAATTATTTAATGATTCATGAAATATATGCCATAGAGTGTTGTCCATAGGGAGATGGGTTATAATTTTGAACAGAGTGGAAGCCCTAAAAGTGATATTTGTGCATGAGCCAAGGCTTGGCACTGTGTAGCTTCAGGATAACAGCTCCGCCATATGTATACACAGACATTTCCATATACCACTGTATCTCATCTCTTAAGCAGAAACAAGAATGCAGGGAAATGTATGTATGAGAGAGATGGAGTAAAGAGGATTAGAATGGTGGCTATGGAAAGAAGCAAGAGGTACAGTCCAATGGCTTGCCATAGACGCTTTTGACATGCATAGCAGGGAATTGATACCATGGATAATATGCCACGTAAATCACGTCTCCACTTAGCATGTGGCACAAAGCAGATCTGTGAGAACAACAGTGATAGAATCCAGTAACTGTTGATTACTAATTTTGTCTACCCTAAGCAACCACCCCTTATTGAGGACAACAATGAATAATAAACACATCTTATTTCTGCATGAAATTACCACGAATATTTTGCAATGAAAAGTCAAGACTCAATATGTTGCTCTGGCAGAGGATCTGAACAATGTGGAAATGAGAGACATTCACATACAGCCAGTTTTCTCCATGTTCACACAGCCTTTGACATCTTGTGCAACTGGAATCCATCCTTCTGGGGCAGCTTTACAAAAGTCACTTCTTGACATATCAAATCACCACAGCAATTTGTGCCTTAAAAATAAATTGTCACAACTTACAGATTAGATACCTCAAGCATAGCAGATGTTCAGTAATGCTTGTTGTTATGATTTGACTTGATAAGGGCCTTCACTCTTAACTTCAAATCAGATTAATCTGAGATATTCAAATTAAAATGATGATGATGGTGGGGGTGGGGGTGGTGACGATGATGATGATTTGTCAAAGGGATTCTTCATTTATAGACAAGGCAGAAGACATTATCTGTGGTATGTACATACTATTCCCCAACTTAGTCAAATTACCCACCAAATACTGTACGTGATAAGCATATTTCCCTTTTACTGCATCATCAAGCAAATAAAAACACACTTTTCTCATGTCCTCTTAAGAATCATGCTATAATAAAATTAGCTATAGAAACTGTCTTCTCTAAATTTTAAGAGAGAAAATGTGTTTCTTGAGGAAGATCCCTGTTCCTCACTGGTGCACTGTATTCCAGCTAGATGTTTTCCCATAGGGTAGCTCTGATGCGGCCTCCTCTGCAAGCACCTCTCTTTCCACACTTTTCCGCTACCTCTCTCTACTCCAGCTAACCTGGTCTATCTATCTGAGTCCTTCTGCCTGGAATATGGTCCTTCTACCTGGAATATTTTTTCCTCAGGCCTTCTCTGGCTTATTCCACTTTATGCCTTGGATCTCAGCTTAATCATCTCTTTGGCAAGTATCCGTGATCCAAACTGGGTTAGTGGCACTCCCAAGACCCCCTTTATTAACCCTGTACTAGCACTTAACACATAATCTATTGTATTTACCAGCTCCTTGTCCTGTCCGCAAGTTTCTTGAGGCGTGCTGCCATCATTCTCATTTATCACTGTATCTCCAGTGCCCAGCCTTAAAAATATTTGATAAATGAGTGAAAAAAGAAAATGCACTGTAGGTGCCTCTATTAGAATGTTTTTCTCCCTTGCAATTACAGATCTACAACCAGATCTGCTTATTGAGTTTATTGAATTTCTACCTTTTTTTCTGAAAAGCAAAATGTCTCAGGGTCCATAAATCTGTGAGAAGCTCGTGGGAAGCAGAGCAGCACATAACAGCAAAATGATTTTCCCCTTCCCTTTGTCTCTAGGGGTCAAGAGTTGTTGTCTCATGGTTCAGGCATTGTGTTAACTATTTCTGTGCAATATCCACTCTTTAAGTATAGCTGTAACTGTAGTTTTGATTGAAATATTAACCTATAAGTGATTTGGAATATCAAAATAAACATTCATATCACAGAAGATTTTTTTTTTTGTTCTTGAGAGAATAGGAAATAGGTTTATTTTTCTGGCATTACTAAGATATATGTACATTGCAAAACATTATGCTAATAGCTTAAGAATATATGTACATATAAAATGACAGAGTGATAAATTTATTAGCCAATTTGCTGTTTGTTATAAGGAAGTTGCTGTCTGGAAAGGCTTCAGAACCCTGTCCAGCTCTACCTCCCCTTCTGACTTTTCGTTTCCTGTGTCTGGGAACCTCATTGCCTTCTCTCATGGTCATGCTAAGTAATTATTCTCATGTGAGGTTACTCTGCTAACCCTCAGCATTTGGCTCACAGCACAGTTATTCCCGTGTCAGTGATGGGGGATGGAAACCGTCCATCACTGCAAGACTGTTCCCATGGCTGAGGAGGGAGAGATGGTTTCAGTCGTGTTCTTGTTAGTAAGGTGTTGAGATGTAGATTCATGGCTGATGATATTGCCCCATCAAAGAGTTCATTTAGCTCATTGGAAGAGTTTGCTGTATTCTAAATTTAACATAAAATAATGATGCAGGAAAGTTTTAGGTTTTAGAAAAGAATTTTCACATGATACATTGTATATGCATGTGTGTGTTTGTGTGTGTGTGTATAAATGTTGCTCTGGTTTCAGCGTTCTGATCAATAAAAGCAGAAGTTCAGGCGATTTTATCCTGAAATATTTCTATAGGGTAGTCTTATAAGTTGCTTGATTATTATACAAAGTATATACAGTTAGTATAAAGAGTGTGCGAACTAAAATGCAGGGGGCTGGGGAATCAAATTTGCTGTCTCTGAAGTTGAGTTTGAGACTGGAGTAGTTAAAAAAAGGCTGTTCTAAGAAATTCCATCAAAATAAATTTGATATGCTGCCAGAAATTCTACAACTGCCTTCTGGATCTACCACATTCTCTTGGGAGTTAGAACTACTGCTTTCTATAGCTACAATTTTATTTTTAACTAGGTCTAGTTTTTGTTAGAAAAACTGTCCTAAGATTAAAAGTTAATAGTTGAAATTAAATTTAATAATAAAACTGAATGTGTCATTCAGTGTTAATTTTTGGTAGCCTTATGTTTAAATTTGAACATCAAAAATTATACAAAACTCTGCTCTGAAGCATCTATTTAAATTTGGTATGTTTTTGCAGAAAAGCAACCTGGAAAATAAAATAAAATAAATAAATTTGGAAGGTTTGAAACCCTCAGTGTTCTTGGGTTCTGGAACCTAAAATTAAATGTGCCCTCAGAAAGTCTTAATATTATTTTTGGTTGTGCACATTTAGAGGTCGCTTCTCAGAACTTAAACACCTCTAAGAGTTTCATTGACATTCTAACTTTTAAAACAACTTCCTTGGAGACTTGTACCAAGAAAGGAAGCAAGTCAAATCTTGCATCTCATACTTGCCCTAAACATGAGACTCCTGTTATTTTAGATCAGATTTATACTAGAAGGCAATAAAGATGGCAAGTCATTCACCACTTGTTTACTCAGTAATATAAGGTCTTTATTCTCTAACTGCTCTTCATTTATTCAATAAAGACATTGGGTAAATAGCAGCAAACAAAACAGACAGACATCCTTGCCCTTGTGGATTCTGGTAGAAGAGCAAGACAAAAAGGGAAATAAATAAGTAAATACATAGTATGTAAGATAAGTGCTAAGTAGATAAGTACAATGGGGAAAGGGAGTGGAAAGAAGACAGATATTAAGTGGGTGACCTCAATACAAGGTGACAGTTGAGTAAAAGAAGGGATGAAGGAGCAAACAATGCCGCTATTTAAGGTAAGAGCATTCCAGTTAGAGGAAACAGCAGGTGCAAAGGCCCTGTGGCAAGAATGTGCCTGGAGGGTTAAAGGAAGAGCAAGGAGGCCATGGTGGTTGAGTGAGAGAGAGACTCATGGCAAATGAGATCACAAGGATATGAGGGTAGAGCAAGAGTAGGGGAGAGGTAGAGCACATAGGGCCTGATAGTATGGTGACTGTATCATCTATTGTCCAAACAGGACAATTTTGAGAGTGAAGGGAGACACTATTATGTCAGGACAATAGGCATAAACCTATTGTCCTGGGTAAACAAGGAAAACCTATACACATTTAAAAGTCTTTGGATTTTTCTCTGAATGAGATAGGAAGTTTTGAAAAGTTATGTCCAGATGAGTGACATGAACATGTTACATTTTAACAGGAACATTCTGGCCAGGCACGGTGGCTCATGCCTTATACTAATATATAACATGAGAATATTACCTAAAGTGTAGTGTTTACTCTATGCCAAGCTAAGTCGTATGAGCCTCCCAACAAATCTATGACATGCTACTGTTGCTTGAATGTGAATATGAATATGAAAAGAACGAGGCCCAGAGTGTTAAGTAACTTTCTCAAAGTCACACAGCTAGAAATGGCAGGTCCAGGATTTGGATCCAGCCTGACCCCAGAGGCTGTGCTGTTAGCCAGCCTGCCATACTGTTCTTCCACACACCTCGTAAGACAAACCTTATAATTACCAAAATGTCATCCCTAACACAAATAGATTTTCAAAGACTATTCAAAGAAGAAAATCATTCCCTTTTATCTCTCCACTAAATCCAACAGCTTCATTAGTTCCTTCTTTAAGACAGAAGTAACACATCGTAAAGAAAATGTGTATAATAGATTGCACTCCAAAATAGCATCTATGTTGTAAGTCTTGCAGATAGCCTTGGGACATCTGGTGAACAGGATTTGTGTAGCCTATATTCATTGTCATGTCAGTGAGGTCGACTGACAGAAGGAGAGCCAGAAAATAAAAAATAAATAAACTGAGAGGAAAGATTGAGTTTCTGATGGACTAATTGCCTCGACACATCTGCTCAGAGAAATGCGTTTTGCCAAACGAATGGCTCATCTAGTTATCACTTGAAAGGCGAGGCAATTTGTCTGTGGACAGGATACAGAAGAATGAATGTCTATGGCTAGCCCATAGTTTCAGTTGGGTTAGAAACATCAGGCTTGACTGATAAAGTTAGAGGTTGCTTTTCTAGACCTTCCTCCTTTGGGGTTTACCAGATGTGCAGGAGTTAAAAGGAGGATGTGGAAGCGTAACAGATGACATTTGTGGATATGTATAAACTGATCATTAAAAAGAAGCCAGCAATCCTCAATTTTTAAAGATTTGCATATAAAACTTACCTTTTGTGAAACCTTTCCATGAAATCTAATGCATAAGGAACTTCATTATTAATTCCTAATTTTAAAAGCAACAAATAAAGGAAACATTATTGAACATTTTTTCAATGTCCAAAATATTGCTTATCAAAATATGAAAAGTAATGGATACATATTTCTTTTTTTTTTTTTTTGAGACGGACTCTCGCTCTGTCGCCCAGGCTGGAGTGCAGTGGCCGGATCTCAGCTCTGCTTCCCGGGTTCACGCCATTCTCCTACCTCAGCCTCCCGAGTAGCTGGGACTACAGGCGCCTGCCACCTCGCCCAGCTAGTTTTTTGTATTTTTTAGTAGAGACGGGGTTTCACCGTGTTAGCCAGGATGGTCTCGATCTCCTGACCTCGTGATCCGCCCGTCTCGGCCTCCCAAAGTGCTGGGATTACAGGCTTGAGCCACCGCGCCCGGCCGGATACATATTTCTTAACAAAATATTGAATAACACATTACACTTCATCCCACATAAGGTTTATGTCACATAAAGTAATTTTGCAGAATGTCTGTACAAAAAAAAAAAATCTCTAACCACTGTGAACTTTTAGTTTGAAAGAAGATTTAAATCTCAGTTTTCACCAGATAGAAATATCTAGAATACAGCAAAGTTTCTCTTTTAAAATGGTGTCATTGATCTCATAAGTATGGTATTTCTCTGCATATTTTCATTGTTTCCACAAATTTTACTTGCTTAAAGAAGCTAAATCTATGAAAATTAGGTTTATATCATTTAAGAATCTTAATACTTTTTAAACTTTTAAACATGTTATTGAAACGTAGCATACACATAGAATAATATGCCTAAGCATCGGCTCTGTTAATTTTCACAAAATGAACACATGTATAACCAGGATCAACAAACAGAGCATTACCAGCACCCTGAAGTCTCCTAGTCACTATCCTAACCCCTAAGCCACTCACTTTCCTGACTTCTAACAGCATGAATTTGCTTTCCTGTTTTTGTGTTTCCAGCATATGGAATCCTATGATGTCTGTATGTATTGTTTTGTGTCTGACTTCTCTTACTCAACATTATGTTTGTGAGAGTCATCCATATTGTTGCATTCAGTTGTAGTTCAGTCATTCTCATTATTGTATAGCTCTTAACTGTGTGAATATCACACTTTATGAATTCTACTAAAGATGGGCATTATTAAGTAGTTTCTAGTTTTGAGCTATTTTTAATAGTGCAGCTGTGGACATTCTCCTATGCATCTTTTTGGTGCATATATATGTTGAATATCTATGTAAGTATATAGATATAAAAACCTATAGCTGTATATATAATATCGGTAATATTTATGTAGCAACATATATAGCTACATACTAAATATACCTAAATATATACTTCTCATATAATTTTTCTTGATCACAACCCTTTTATCTTTTACTATTCAGTAATGTTGGAGAATTACACGAGGGTAAGGTACAGAATTAAGAACTAGACAATAGAATTCTTTTTTTGTTTTGTTTTGTTTTGTTTTTTTAGAGATAGGTTCTTGCTTTGTTGCCCAGGCTGGTTTCAAACTCCTGGCTTCAAGTAATCCTTTCATCTCAGCCTCCCAAATTGCTGGGATTACAAGCATGAGCCACCATGCCTGGCCCAGAATTCTTTTCTAATTCTAAAAGCTTTAAGACCTGTGTGGCCTGTATATGAACTTGGTCCATGATAATTATTTGCCTTTCAAGAAAATCTATTATCTGCCTTCATAATGGATAATTCCCAGATCAACTCACACATTGACTAAGCACCTGTAGAAAACACACAGGAATCTAGGCTTCAAGTTGCTCACGTTCTATTTGAGGATACAAGCAAATAGTCAACAAAGTTAGCCTGGATACCAGCAGAGTTTTTATACTCAAGTTTTATACTCAAGTATTCTCTCGGACTTTTTTTTTTTTTTTTGAGACAGAGTCTCGCTCTGTCGCCCAGGCTGGAGTGCAGTGGCGCTATCTCGCCTCACTGCAAGCTCCGCCTCCCGGGTTCACACCATTCTCCTGCCTCAGCCTCCCGAGTGGCTAGGACTACAGGCGCCCGCCACCATGCTCAGCTAATTTTTTGTGTTTTTAGTAGAGACGGGGTTTCATCGTGTTAGCCAGGATGGTCTCGATCTCCTGACCTCGTGATCCACCAGCCTTGGCCTCCCAAAGTGCTGGGATTACAGGCGTGAGACACCACTCCCGGCCTCTCTTGGACTTTTTGAAACCAAAGAACAAAGTGTATGCAGTGACTTCAGAATCATCTCCAGCTCCTGTACTGTCATAAAGGAAGTCAAGCCAGAGGGAGTGGTATTCACTAAGGTGATATTCCAGAACCCAATTTCAAGCACTGCTGCTTTCTCCTGCTTGATTTGCTCACCCAGGGCCCAGCAAACTACAGCCAGTGAGCCAAATCTGGCCCACCGCCTGTTTTTGTAAATGAAGTTTTATTGGAACACAGCCATACCTATTGCTTATGTATTTTCTATGGCAGCTTTTGAGAGTAGTTTCAACAGACATAATATGGCCCAGAAAGCCTAAAATATTTACTATCTGGCCATTTATGGAAAAAGTTTGTCAACCCTGGTGGCATCTCACCAACTGCCCTGCCCCTGCCTTTCATCCCTGCCTCTTATCTGCCTCCACTTGGACCCACAGGCAGTCAAAGCTCAAGATCTGAACTTCAGAAATGTGAATAAGGCTTTATAACCTTTCTCTTTTCAATAGAGACAGGATTTCACTATGTTTCCCAGGCTGATCTTGAACTCCTAAACTCAAGGAATTCTCTTACCTCAACTTCCCAAAACACTGGGATTGCAGGCATGAGCCACTGCACCCAGACACTTCATAACCTTTGATATTTTTAAGTGCCTCATGCCTTAACCCCAAGAAGTAAATGGGCATAATCTCAAGAAATCAAAATATGTTTTATTTTTTAAAATGGTTTGTCACTGATCTTGAATAAATCACTTGACCTCTCACATCATTCTTTTTCTTTTTCTTCTTTTTTTGAGAAAGGGCCTCACTCTACCACCCAGGCTGGAGTTCAGCGGCATCACCACTGCTCCCTGCTGCCTCAAGCTCCTGAGCCCAAGCAATCCTCCCACCTAAGCCTCCCAAGTGGCTGGGACTACAGGCACATGCCACCATGCCCAACTGATTTTTTGAATTTTTTGTAAAGATGGGGTCTCACTGTGTTGTCCAGGCTGATCTCAAATTTTTGGATTCAAGTGATCCTCCCACCTCAGCCTCACAAAGTGCTGACATTATAGGCGTGAGCCACCACGCCCGGCCTCAAGTCATTATTTTTATTTGAAAAAAATAAATAATGAAGGGACCATTTCATGGCATCCCACTAGGCATAATGACACAAAGTAGGCTTATTCCTAAGCTGACAGCCAACACCAGTTACAACAACCAAGGTCTATTGTCTCTTCGTCGTCTCGATTTATGTTAGTAAACATCAGAACTTTGGTCTCATGAGAGGTCTTGGCAACCACAATTCACGTGTTTTCTAATCAAAATTAAACACTTTCTAAACTCTTTGTCGCACACTTAGAAATATTCAATACATTGTCCTTTGGGTAGTTAAAAGCAGCACTAAGCCAGATGGCTAGATTTTTGGGTAGCCATTTATGTTTCAGTTAAGTAAAAGAAAAAGGAAAAGGAGATGATGAAGATTTTTCATTTATTTTAGAGAAATTTCATATGAAAATAGAGTTACTCTCTAAAAGTCTTTTTTTTTTTTTTTTGAGATGGACTCTGTCACCCAGGCTGGAGTGCGGTGATGCAATCTCGGCTCACTGCAACCTCTGCCTCCCGGGTTCAAGCAATTCTCCTGCCTCAGCCTCCCGAGTAGGCAGGATTACAGGTGCCCATCACCATGCCCAGCTAATTTTTGTATTTTTAGTAGAGACGGGGTTTCACCATGTTAGTCAGACTGGTCTCAAACTCCTGATCTCAGGTGGTCTGCCCGCCTCAGCCTCCCAAAGTGCTGGGATTACAAGTGTGAGCCACCACGCCCAGCCTCTAAAAGTCTTAAAGATAAAGCTTTACATACTTGAAGTTACTTAGTCAGAAAATCACAACACTTTATATTTCTTTGGGTGGACCAATTGAATTACATGATCATAACTAAAAACATGAATTTTCTTACCTCTATGCTGTGAAAATCAGGGACTATTTCTTTAATAATGGACAGAAAGACCATGTCTTAGACAAAGGGGAAAGTAGGGGATAAGAAAAGAAATATCTCCTGTTCCATTTTTTTATCACTAGGTGTATGTATGTATGCATACATGTTATTTTTGGTGACACAGATATTCTCTGTTTACATTAGATTTTTCCAAACTGTTGGCGGTCAGGCGAGGTGATTCACGCCTGTAATCCCAGCACATTGGGAGGCCAAGGCCAGAGGCTCATTTGAGCCCAGAAGTTCGAGACTAGCCAGAGTAACATGATGAAACCCCATTGCTACAAAAAAAAAATACAAAAATTGGCTGAGTATAGTGGCATGTGCCTGCAGTCCCAGCTACTGGGAGGCTGAGGTGGGGGAATCACTTGAACCCAGGTCGAGGCTTCTGAACCATGATTGGTCCCACTGCGCTCCAGCTTGGAAGGAAAAAAAAAAATGTTGGGAGGAAAGGACACAGGAGCTACAGGGGATGGAGGAAAAAAAGCAGAGTTGGGTAGTGGAGACCCATCCTTAGGACTCAACCATGTCATTCTGCCAGCACACAGGTGACATTTCATATATTTGAGGAAGAAAGGGAGGAAGCATGTGCTCTCAAAATGTGAGGAGTCAACATCTGTAATTCCAACTATATGAAAGCAGCTTGAAGAACCAGAGCATTGACCTATTCATGATTTTTGCAGAGGCACTCATTCAGATCGGCCCTCCAAGCAGGCTGGTGTAAGAGCCTCTCAGTATCTACACCAAAGCCCATCTGTCTTGTGGTTTTGAAATTCTTTACTTGTTTGCAGTAGCTCCAATGAACCCTCATGAAGCGATAAACATTTAGTTTATTTGTGGAAATGGCCCAGAAGAAAAAAGCTGGTATTAGAACTGAAGATGTCTAATGAAGTATATTTTTCTTAGCCAGAAATTTTGGATAAATGAATGAGTGGAGAAAAGTAAGTGCCTTAGGTAGGGCTCAATATTTGTCCTTCAATTACTTTTTAGGTTGTGATCCTTCGAACACGCCATATTCTGTTCAGACGACCTCTTCTCTGCTAAAAATATGCCTGTGCAGGGGCAGTTCCCACACTAGTAGCAGGTACACTCTCACACATTTATGCCTTTGTATAAATTAGAGAAAATCCCAATTTTTCATGTTTTAAATAGGGAATATATTTGAATAGATCAAAAATCAAGAAAATAGAAAAAGGTACACATTGAGAAGTCTTCCTCTTAGACCAGTCCTGATCACCAAATTTTCCCACTCCCACCCTC
Organism: Theropithecus gelada; assembly: GCF_003255815.1. NCBI lineage: Eukaryota > Metazoa > Chordata > Mammalia > Primates > Cercopithecidae > Theropithecus > Theropithecus gelada. Next base: position 144,502,539 of record NC_037672.1, read on the forward strand.
TATAGCAAATCACCTTTAAAAGATTCTTCTGTATCTTTCTAGTGTTTCTTCATGCAGATATAAGAAAATCCAAATATATATTTATATTCTCTCCCCTGTTTATTATACAATGTTCTGTACGTTGCTTTTTTCAATTGACAGTATATCCTGGAGATCTCTGAATATCAATATATGAAAAGCTGCCTCATTTTTTAAATAGTTTCATAGTATCCCATTGTGGGAGAGTGCCATAGGTTATATAATCAATTGTTCCAATCTTTTAGTCTACAATTGCAGACTATGGTACAATTGTAACCATGTGCATGTCATGTTTATATCTGCGGGTACAGCTATATGACAAATTCCCACACATAGGATTCCTGTGCCATAGGTCAAGTATCTGTATTACTTTGATATAAATTGCCAAATTATGCCCCATAATAATTGTGCTGTCTTGCACTCCCATTAGCAATGTAGGAGTCCCTATTTCCCCATTGCCTAACCGTATTTTTAGTTTAGTTATTTATCTTTCCTTTGGATTATCTTAAATAGAAAATGTCAGGGAGGAAGTCTTTTTTTGCTCCTATACACTAAGATTGCTTATAAAAAATGGTGAAAAAATAGGAAACTAATTTTGGAAAATGTGTTGGGTCACTAAATCAAATGCCCAATGATAATTTTATGTGTCATTTACTTTTGCAAAAGTATACATTTTTACCCATAATGAAGAGGATACTAATTCAAGAAAGTATCATAGAAAATTAGATATTTTTTCTACTCTGAAGCAGTCACTGATTGTCAGTGGATTCTATACACTAAATTATTTCAGAATTCATATACCTGAAAATTGTGAAATATATAAACTCTAATTATTAGAGTATTGATATTTAGAAAAAGGATCTGTAAAGTGTTTGTGTCCATTTTTCCCAGTCATTTACATAACAAAAAAGTACTCATCATGGAACCAAATTATTTTCATCTCCAACTTGAACAGCTTTTTGATATTTCAGGTTGAAACCAAGATAAGCCTGTGCGTTGAGGCTGAAGAATTGTACTTTTTCCAAATATAACAGTTTTGAAAACTAATTTATGAATTGTAGTAGCTAAGTTCCATCCAGTTTCGACTCCCATTTTTTGACATAGATCAGAATGAAACACCCAGAAGCCAATATCCAAGCTTTACCTCAGAACTTTCCACTGTTCAGGCAGTAGTTGAGGACTGAGACAGACGTTCTGAATGACAACTTTACCGTGACAACTGAGCGTTAATGTCATCTGATAACATGTCTGTAGCTTTTTTGGAAATAATCTAGGATGATAGAATGGGAAGTATCTCTTCAAAAATAAGTATTTAGCCTAATTGCTGAAATACTTTATATTTTAAGGACTGGTATGACTGCTTTTTTTCATTTATCTAGTTTATAACTTCATGTAGTGTGAATTCAGCCTGAAATTGACATTTAAATTTTGTACCTAAATTCATAGGTTTAGTGTTTTGAAGAAAACAATGACTTTCCAGTAAATAAAATAATCTTTTTACATTTTCTTTTGTTCAGCCTTGAGTTTGTTTTGAGAGCTTTAGTTTTGATAAAAGAGAGAAATGTAATTTTAAAATTTGGGGGAATTGTAAAACACCATTATATTTCTTCAGATATGTTTTAAAATTTATTTTGTACAGTATGTTTATAGATATGAGGCTTCATTTTGTTGAATTCATCCTACACACACACTTCTTTTTAGCTGAAATTAATAGAAAGCCAATTCTAAATTAATGTAGGTAATACATAATCTAATCAACTGGATGAATACCTTGGTTGCAAGTCTTGTTCTGACCGAGCTAAGTGACAAGAATCTCAATCTACTGACCTTCCAGCATCTAGGCGGAGCTCCCAGGACGAGCAGGGAACAGGAAGCAGGAAATAGCAGGAAAAGGGCCTTTAGTTCCCATGTGTAGAATGTCTCTGCATTCATGGAAACAAATGCTCAACTGCCTCTGTATTGAACCATACTGATGCCTGCCACCGTATTGTTCATTGTAGATACAAATCATTATGTTAAAAGTTACAGTAGGTTAGAAATTGCAACCACCTCTTTCAAAAAAGTGATTACCACAATTTTGAAAGGAAGAGAAATACAGATTGTAATTTTTTTGCTATACCAGCAAAGAAAATTAAATATTTAAAATATTATGAAGATGCTTCTGACTAGCTATGTGTGACCTTCAGAGTTTCATTTTCAAAACTAAGTATTAATCTAGATCAGTGTTTCTCTAAATTTTTGTTCTCAGCACCCTTTTATACTCTTAAAAATCATTGAGGACACCAAATTTTTCTTCATGTATGTTATATTGATTGATATTTATGATGTTACAAGTTAAAACTAATCATTTTGTAAAAAATATTTATTAATTTTCATGAACCCCATTAAATGTTAACATAAATGATATATTTTTATGAAAAAAGTTATATTTTCCAAAACAAAAAAAATTATTTAGTGAGAAAAATTGCATTGTTTTACATTTTTACAAATCTCTTTATTTAATGTCTGGCTTAATAGAAGACAGCTAAAACTCATATCATCTTCTGCATTCAATCTGTTGTACTATGTTGTTTTGGTTGAAGCGTATTTAAAAACTCTAGCCTCACAAAAAAATGTAGTTTAAAAAAGGATGAGAATGTTAATCATCTTTTCAGATAATTGCAAGTATTCTTTGATACTACATCAAAACTCTCCCATTGGCAGTTTTGTAAAGATTAGTTGCAATGTGGAATCTGAAACCATATTAATGAACTTTTCAGACATCTTACATTAAAATATGTTGTCTCTCTTGTACTTTGCATAGATGTTTTACATATGCATGGTTTTGTGACATCAGACATTGGCCATTAGGAATTACTAGTTTACCAATTACAAGGATCTTCTCAATGTTGCCTTATTTAATTATATAATATCAAAAAACTACATTCATTAATATCAGTACCAATCTTTTGTCACATGGAATATTAAAAAGACATGTACCTAAGCTCAACATATGTTCAAAATTTATAATTTCTCTGCTGCTTCAACAGGAATATCTTAAGGGAAACTCATGAAGCATGATCCATAAAAGAAAAAAAAATGTTGGGCCTTATTAAAATCAAAAACTTTTACTCTGCAAAGGACCCTGTTAAGAGGATGAAAAGGCAACAGCCGGGTGCAGTGGTTCACACCTGTAATCCCAGCACTTTGGGAGGCCAAGGCAGGCAGATCACTTTCAGCTCAGGAGTTAAGGACCAGCCTGGGCAACATGGCAAAACTCCATCTCTACAAAAAAAAAAAAAAATACAAAAATTAGCCAGGCATGGTGACATGCACCTGTGGTCCCAGCTACTCTGCAGGCTGAGGCTGTAGAATCACTTAAACCTGGGAGGCAGAGGTTGCAGTAAGCCAAGATTGCACCACTGCATACCAGCCTGGGCAACAAAGTGAGACCCTATCTCAAAAAAAAAAAAAAAAAAAGGATTCGTATCTAGAATATATAGAGAATTCTCAAAACTCAATGGTAAAAAAAAAAATCAATAATCCAAATAGAAAATGGACAAAAGACAGAGACAAAAATTTTACTGAAGGGTATATGCAGATGACAGATAGGCACATGGAAAGATGTTCAATATCATTAGCCACTAGGGAAATGCAAGTCAGACCACAGTGAGATGTCACTAAACCCTATCTGAATGGCTAAAATGTTTAAACAAAAAAAAAAAAAAAAAAAAGAGAGAGAGAGACAACACCTAATTCTGTCAAGGATGAAGAGAAACTGCTGGTAGAAACGGAATGTAGAGCCACTCTAAGAGTTTGGCAGTTTCTTTTCTCTTTTTTTTTTTTTTCTTTTGAGACAGAGTTTCACTCTTGTTGCCCAGGCTGGAGTGCAATGGCACAATCTAAGCTACTGCAACCTCCGCCTCCCAGGTTCAAGCGACTCTCTCCTGCCTCAGCCTCCTGAGTAACTAGGATTGCAGGTGTGCACCACCAGACGGGGTTTCACCATGTTGGTTAGGCTGGTCTCGAACCCCTGACCTCAGGCCATCCACCCACCTCGGCCTCGGATAGTGCTGTGATTACAGGCGTGAGCCACCCTGCCTGGCCAGCAGTTTCTTATAAATCTAAATATGCAATTTCCATAAGACCTAGCAGTTGCAGTCTTGAGCATGTATCCCGGAGAAGTGAAAATTATGTTCATGCAAAAACCTGTACATTGCTCTTTCCCCGGGGTCCCAGTATCCTGGCAGCTTCCTGAATATTTGGCACAGCAATGAGCTAAAGCCCCTGAAAGAGGTGAACTTGGGAAACTGTGGATTGCCAAGACTCAAGGAAGGCCTGAGGTGTCATTTACTTTGAATGAAGATCTTGCAAATATTCATGACATTGGCGGAAAAGCAGCTTCAGTCAGTGCTCATAAAGAACATCCATTTGTCTTGCAAAGTGTTGGAGGACATATATGAACAATATTTACTGAGAGCTCATCAGATAAGCTGTCTTTGGAAGGAATAGTGGTGAAAAGAGCTGAATGCCAACAGACTGCCAGTGAAAAGTGCATGAGATTAAAAAGGTTGCAAATAGAAGAATCTTCCAAATCTGTAAGGCTATCACAACAACTGGACAAAGTTGTAACAGCCAGTTTCGAACCTGTTGCTAATCATCAGTGCGATACTAAATATGAAAGGAAAGAGAAAGCAGATGGAAAACAAGCTCCAGCTAATAAACAACACGTTTCAGACATGTTATTTTCAGCCTTTAGAAACAACAATATCATCGTTAAGGACTTGGTGGACGTCACAAAACAACCTGTGGTATACCTGAGGGAACTCTTAAAAGAAATTGGTGTTCAGAATGTAAAAGAGATCCACAAAAACACGTGGGAGCTGAAGCCAGAGTACAGACATCATCAAGGAGAAGAAATGAGTGATTAAGATGGCTCCTGGCCAGCATGTTGCTGAAACAACAGCGATGCTAAGCAAAACGCGTTGATACTGGAAGGCTTGAACGCTGTACGTTAGTGGCAATACTTTCCCTTCTCTTGGTAAATTTTCTAAACCTGTAACTATTGTAAAGTGTCTTCAGTGTTTTTTGAGGAGAAAGAACAAATTTATTTATAGACTTAACTTGTATTAAACCAGGTTATTCACAATGGGAATAAGGGTTGGAGGATGAAGAGGATTTCTCTTAAATATTAGCTTTTAGCATGTAAAATTAGGAAACGGTTTTTAAATGAGGACTCTCTGCCCTTGCTGTATCTCTGAGGGGCTGAGGTAGTACAGAATCAGAGAGAATAGTATAGCAAGAAAAAAACAGTCAACTACAGAAACTCTTAAAAGGAATAAAAAGCCAAAGTTCCTTATTTTGAGGAAAAAAATTCTAAAAACTCTGTACATTAACACTCACAGTAGTTTCACCTGTAATAGCCAAACCCCGGAGACCACTCAGATGTTCTTCAATATGAGTGGTCAAACCAACCATGGTACATCCATACCAGAGACTACTACTCAGCAATGAAAGGAAACAAGTCATTGATACACACAACCATCTGGGTGAATCTCCAGAGAACCGTGCTGAGTGAAAAAAACCAATCTCAAAAGATTGCATACTATTATTACTCCATTTATATAACATTCTTGAAATGATAGAGTTGTAGAGATGGATAACAGATTAATGGTTGCTAGGGGTTAGGAATGGGAAGGGGAGAGAAGGGAAATATGGGTAGAAGAGGACATCAAAAGGGATCCTTGTGGTGATAAACCTGTTCTGCATCTTGACTGGTGATAAATACACAAACCTACACGTGTCACTCAATTGCACAGAGCTAAATGCACGCAAATTAGTATATGTGAAACTGGGGAAATAAAATAATATTGGTAGATTATATCAACATCAAAAAAAATTGTGCCATTTCATATTCCCACCAGCTTTATATGAGGATTTTAATTTCTTCACATCCTCACCCCAACACTTATGATTGTCAGTCTTTTTCATTACAGTCATTTTAATAGTGTATAGTGGTATGCCATGGTGGTTTTAACTAGCATTTCCCTAGTGGCTAAGGATGTTGAGCATTTTCTATGTCTTTACCTACTTATATATCTACTTTGGCAAAATGTTTATTTAAATCCTTTGCACATTTTTAATTAAGTTATTTGTATTTATTTTATTTTAGTTGTAGTTCTTTATAGATTCTAGACAGAAGTCCTTCATCAGATGTATGATTTGCAAATATTTTTCCCAGTTAGTGGATTTGTTTTTGTTTTCTTCTTGTCTTTGGAAGAGCAAAAATTATTTTATTTATTTATTTATTTATTTATTTATTTGAGACGGAGTCTCACTCTGTCACCCAGGCTGAAGTGCAGTGGGGCAATCTCCACTCACTGCAACCTCCGCCTCCTGGGTTCAAGCGATTCTTGTGCTTCATCCTCCAGAGTAGCTGGGATTACAGGCATGCACCACCATGCCCGGCTAATTTTTGTATTTTTAGTAGAGACAGGGTTTCACCATGTTGGCCAGGCTGGTCTCGAACTCCTGACCTCAGGCAATCCACCCACCTCGGCCTCCCAAAGCACTGGGATTACAGGCGTGAGCCACCACACCCAGCCTGAAGAGCAAAAATTCTTATTTTGATCAAATCCGGTTTATCAAATTTTTCATCTATGGACCATGCCCTAGTGTCCTATCTATGAAATCTTTGCCTAACCCAAGATCACAGAGAATTTCTCCTCTGTTTTCTTCTAACAGTTTTAGAGGCTTAGCTCTTACATTCACGTCTGCAATCTTTTCTGGTTAAATTTTTGTGTATGATATGAGGCAGGCATCTAAGTTGATTTTTTTGCATATGGATACTGTTTTTCAACACTATTTTTTGAAGACTATTCTCACTGAATTGCCTTGGACCTTTATTAAAACTCAATTGGCAATAAATATAAGGGCTTGTATCTGGATTTTCTTTCTGCTCCAGGACCTGTGTTCTATTGTCTTGCCAATACCATCCTGTCTTAATTACTGGAGCTTTATATTAAGTTTTTTTTTTTTTTTTAATTTAAAGAACTGTTTTTTATACTTTATAAAGGATTATAAATAGTAAGTTTTTAAATAAGTACTGTAAGTTATCCCACTCTGCTTTTTGTCAAAATTGTTTTGGCTGTTCTAGATCCCTTATATTTTTATGTAAATTTTAAGATGAATTTTTCAGTTTCCTTGGATTTAGAAAGGAATTGCATTGACCCTTTAGGTGAATGTGGGGAGAATTGGCATCTTAATAATCTTAATTCTTCTTTTGTTAAATATATTCTCAACTATTTTATTCTTTTTTGGTACAGTTTTGAATGCAATTGTTTTTTAAATTTTTTTAGATTTTTCATGGCTAGTATGCAGAAATGCAGTTGTTTTCTGCATATTGATCTTGTATCCTATGACTTTGTTCAAGTTCTATTTATTTTGCACCATCAGCTTTCTTCCTGCGAATGTGTGATGGTGAAGAGTACAATGACCTTTAGGTAGTTTAGTACCACCATCATGATTCATGTGAAGGCACCAGCAGTTTACCCACCATTGCTTTTGTACTAACAGTGCAAATGTCAACCAGTGAAAAAAGGCAATAATCTCTGAGTGTTATCTTGATTTTGCAGACCTCATGGAAGGTTCCCAGGGTTCCCCAGTGGTCTACAGACAACACTGAGAGAACCAGGGATCTAGATCAGAGGTCCCCAACCCCCAAGGCTATGGACTAGTACCAGTTCATGGCCTGTTAGGAACCGGCCACACAGCAGGAGGTGAGTGGCAGGCAAGCAAGTGAAGCTTCTTCTGTATTTACAGCTGCTCCCCATCACTCGCATTACCTCCTGAGCTTTGCCTCCTGTCAGATCAGCAGCAGCATCAGATTCTCATAGAAGTACGAACCCTATTGTGCACTGCACACCCAAGGGATCTAGATTGTGCATTCCTTATGAGAATCTAATGCCTAATGATCTGTCACTGTCTCCCATTAACCCTAGATGGGACCATCTAGTTGCAGGAAAACAAGCTGAGGGCTCCCACTGATTTTACATTATGGTGAGGTGTATAATTATTTTATTATATATTCCAATGTAATCATAATAGAAATAAAGTGCACAATAAATGTAATATGCTTGAATCATCCCAAAACCATCCTGCCCCCCCACCCCCCGCGAGGTCCGCGTAAAAATTGTCTTTCACAAAATGGGTCCCTGGCACCAAAAAGGTTGGGGACTGCTGATCTAGATGGTCTCTAAGCTCCCATCCAAGTGTAAAATGCTATAGTTTTTAAAACCTAAGATGAACAGTGTTGACCAGATTTGTCTTTACAAAATTTACTTAAATGGCTGCTTTTCTCGGCAGTCAATATTTCTTAGGCAATTGCTGCATGTGGAACAATGTATCTAGTCCTTTGAGAGAGATGGAAAGGAAATAGAACACTGGTCCTAGTCTCAAGAAAATGGCAAAAGAAGGCTCTCTAGGTGTGCAGGTGTCTAGGAAAGGAACCCAGGGTCACTGTAGGCTGATTGTATTAGACCTCAAATTTGTGTATTTTTTGTTCTACTAAAACAGAATGCTTATAGTGGAGATACAATATATATCAAAGCTCAAGGCTAGAAGTAAAACTAGGTAAAAATCTATCATTCTAGACTAGTACAACCTAATGTTAACTCATTTCCAAAGGTAAAAATCTATCATTCTAGACTAGTACAACCTAATGTTAACTCATTTCCAAATGACCATAAGATGTAAAGTAACATCAAACTAATTTTTACAACTTTTTCAAAAAGCTTTACATTATTGTTTATAACAGACCCCTGGTTGGAAGTTTAAAATCACCACTTAACTGATATTTTTTCTACATTTTATATGTAATTCAAATTGTGTATACAATATTATGCTTACACCTCACTGGGCAAATTTACTATAGATTTTGACTTTTCATTTGAGAGTAATGAAATATTGTTCATATAGTCAAGGTAAATAGTCTCAAGGCTTCAATCTGGGATTCCCCAAGTTCTGAAATCCTTAATCTTTTTAGTTAGAAAAAAAAAAGGGACTAAAACACTCTTTCATGGGAAGAATGAAAAGAAATTGAGAAAGTAAAATTAATCATATACAGTACATGGAAGGGTACAGATTAATTTAGGGATAAATGGAGTTAATAACAGTTTCAGATAAACTAGTTACAGACTAGAGTTCTGACATGAAAATAATCATACAATTTCAGAGCTGGCAGAGAATTCAGAGTATCTCGTTCTAGCCTAACATTTCTTCTTTGGCAGAGGAGGGAGCTAAATCTTCAAGATTTTTGACAGAGCTAGACTAGAAACCAGCATTTCTAACTTCTCCTTCAGTATGTTCCATCCTTCCATCTCTGCATTCAATAGAACTTTTGTGGTTTTAATACTCTTGACACCGCAAATTGCATTTCCCTAGAAGACAGCCTGGCTTCTAAAACTTTAGTGAATGAATTATTAAAATGTATGCCATTCTTATCTGGGGTTTCATAATATGATTAGTAACCCAGCCATCCTGACTTTGTCTTTCTATTTTGCTTTATGCCTCAACTATGAGTAATAGTGAAGTTTCATTTTCTAATGAATTTCTGTTATTAAATATTAAAATCACCTCAACTATATTTACTAATAAGTCAGTGAGAGCATCAACTTTATTCTACTTTATTCTTTTTTTCCCGAAACACACATATGGTATTACTTTGCTCATGCTGCATACCATATCTTTGTTGGCTCATTGTTTCCATCTACACTCAGTATAATTGTGACCACATGACAAACTTTACAATAAAGAACTCAAGTTTCTTCAGAACTTATATATTAGATCATTAAATCAGCTGCATGCTTTCAAATATGCCATTTGTTTTTCCTTTCTCCTATTCATCATCACCTACATCACTGATAAGATTTTGGGATCCACTACCTAAATCTATATGTGGGGATCTCTGCTATTCCATTTTATCTTGTTTTGTTTTGTTCTGCTTTGGTTTTGCCTGCCTGTTTATTTTAAATAGGCACTAGCATGTCTGACCATAGAGACTGATGATTAAAATCAACTATAAAACATTTCCATTCGGTTTTGGGACTTACTGTCTGTCCAGGTCCAAGCACCCCATTTCTATGATGGGAGCTCTGACCCAGACACAAATAAGGCCCAAAACTGTGCTTGTACGTTGTTATGACAAAATGTAGGGCTCCACTCACAACACATGGAAAATCTTTTCTCCATTCCAGGAAAGCCAGGGTTCTTTTTTTCTAGCATGAATCTTCTCTCCATTATGAATTAAACCTTAAAGTATTGACACATACAATCAACACAAACCTTGCAGTTTCAATATTGAGGCTATCTAATTTTTCTTCTTTGAAGTTCTATTTTTCTCTATGCAATGATCCTTTGGTTGTATGCTTACAAAATAAGTAGAAGCTTCAAGTCCCTCACTTTTGAATTGGTGCTCTTACAGCAAAGAGAGTTGTTAAAAAGAGATGTTCCTCTTGATTCCCAGCCTTCAGGTGACTGAGACTCTCAGGGGTGATAAGCCTATATCTTGGGTGAACAATCTGTCCTCAAAGGAAAAAATCTTCATGGCTCTGGAACCCTGGCTTTAAAAAGTTCTTTTTTCTCCTTGTTTCCTCTCATCCACCTTGTTGTTATTAACATCTATGTATTTCAGATTCTAAAAAGTGAAGACCTCAGCAGAGACTGAAACACTGAATATTCAATAGTGAAAGATGTGGTTAGCGAGTATCAACAATTCCATCTCTTTCCATCTAAATGTTGTTTAGCAAGAAGCAGTTCCTCAGAATCCATCTCCTACGGGAACTAACGTTTATGATTTGCTGTAGATCAGGCCCTGCTCTAGGTGCTTTTCATGTATGAACCCATTTAATACATCAGCCATATGCATGGGCACTCTCTTTATCTGCAGTTTTCTGTGAGGAACAGTTAACATGTCTAAGTCACACCAGAGGATAAAGCCGCCGAGCCTGTTCTCTTTACTGTTAAGTCATACCATCCTCTTCTGTGGAGTGCCCAGGGAAGATTGCTTAGAGCTTCTCGAGAAGTCATTATTTCTGCTTATCTTCTAGGAATGAGTCCTAGAGAGTGGGGTCTTTTGTTCTTGTGTGGCCCGCCACCACCCTGCACCTGCTGACCTGGACCATGGGTGACCATAACCATGAACCATCAATAGTTTTTGCTCACCCTTCCATATTCTGACTTCTGCTAAGCCCTTCCTCTGGACTGTCTCTTCTCTGGCCCACAGTAATCCTCTGCGGTAGCTACCAGAATGATCTTCATTTTATAGAAGAGAAAACTAACAGGCACAGAGGTTAACAAACACGTCAATGTCACAAGATCAAGAAGACAGCAGAGCTTGGGGTCAGTCTGCCCCAAGGAGTCCAGCTTCAGGGCCCATGCTCTGAGCTACTATGCCAAGCCAGCTGTCTTGATTAAAAGGAGGGCTTTTCCATCCCCCCAGCTCATAGAGGTCTCCCAAGGCCAGAGTCAAAACCATTTATGGAATTTCTGTTCTACTCTGCATTTGTCATACATCCTGAATTCTTGGACTGGTCAGGAGGCAAGAAGAGCCTGTTCAAAGAAAAAGTGCATGGATAGGGGATTGGGAGACGCCATAGCTTTTATGACATTTGTATGAACGTTCTTTCTCAATCCTGAAGCAATTAATGCATAACAGAAGAACAAAATCTATTCTTGGTCACACGCAGTGACTTATTTTGTAGTATCTGATTTGAGATCTGCAGTGGTCAGAGAGCATGTTCTTATAAATGGCCTGTCCTGGGCATCACAAGCTTTATAATCATCTCAGTCTGTGCTGTTGGAAGATGTTTTTATTTGCTACTGAGTCAACTATGTACCAACTTTTACATCCCAGTCCCTCCCCAAGGAAGAAAGAAAAACCTCAGAACCCCAGTTTTTAAAGCCTGATAACTGGTCAGTCACGTCCAATTCTAAGTGACCCTATAATAATTCATATTGAAGGGAAAAGAAGATTTTATTTGCTTTGAGGTTTGCAGCTATTACAGACCATACTTGTAAATCCCTCATTTCTGTCTAGGACGGGCAGGAGATGAAGGAGAGGAAAAAAATCCCTTGGCCTCACAGGATGAGATGAGAGGAAAATTAGCACAAAGTTTTTCTTTGTACCATTTGTACCATTTTAAGATGCCATGACAATAACAAAAATAACATACAAGTAATAGGATTAAGTAGCAGGAGATATTAACATCTGGAATGGATAAAGAAGCATAAGTTCATTATATTTTCATGGTTGTGTATAACTGGTCCGTTTCAGTTTGTGATTACAAATTGTAGCAATTCAAAATAACATTCATGTGGTGTATGTTCAGTTTGCAGGATTCTTTTATATACATTATCCCATTTGAGTCCCCCAAATGAGCATCATAGCCTTGTAACAGGTATGAGGTTTGTAAATTTAACAAATACACAAACACAGACTTAAAACAGGGAACTGGCTTACCCAAGATCACAGTTAGCAACAGGTCAATCTTGTACTTGAACCTATGTCTTATAGGTTCACAACCCATCTTGAATATAGGGGAGAACGGCCTTATTTTGTAGTGCTAAGCTGGTGAGGCCTGGGGCAGTAGAACATCTGTTATTGTACTGTGACTTTATGTGCTGATGTCTTTAGGGACTGATGTCTTTGGGTGAGAGTGTAAGGGGATGCAGGCTACATGGCCCCAAACATTACGGATTTTATTTTTTTATTTTTTTATATTTATTTTTTTTTTTTGAGATGGAATTTCACTCTTGTTGCCCAGGCTGGAGTACAATGGCATGATCTCGGCTCACTGCAACTTTTGCCTCCCAGGTTCAAGTGATTCTCCTGCCTCAGCCTCCTGAGTAGCTGGGATTACAGGTGCATGCCACCACACCTGGCTAATTTTTGTATTTTTAGTAGAGACAGGGTTTCACCACGTTGGCCAGGCTGGTCTCGAACTCCTGGCCTCAAGTGATTGATCCACCTCGGCCTCCCAAGGTGCTGAGATTACAGGTGTGAGCCCCCGCACCTAGTCCAAGATTTTTTATTTCTTATGACTATATTTTATACCTTTTTCTGCTCCTCCTGTTCCATCTGACTGTCAGCTGTCATTTTTGCTGACCGTGGTGCCTCTAGAGCAGTGATCCTCAAAGTATGGTTGGTGAAGCAGCAGCAGCAGCATCACCTGAGAACTTGCTAGAAATGCAAATTCTCAGGCCCTGCCCCAGACCTACTGAATCAGAAACTCTGGGGATGAGGCCCAGCCATCTGTGTTTCAATCAGCCCTCCAGGTGATTCTGCAGCTGCTAAGTCTTGGGAGCCGCTGCTGCACAGCAACGATTCCCAACCTTGGCTGTCCTTGGGAATCCCCCGAGGAGCCTCAAAGACTACTAATGCTTATGTCCCAACTCCAAAGATTCTAATTTCATTGGTCTAGGACACAGTTTTTTAACCTCAGCACCAGTGGTATTTTGGGCGGGGTGATTATTTGTTAGGGAGGGCGGGTCTGTCCTGTACATTGCAAAATGTTTAGCAGCATCCCAAGCCTCTACCCCTAGATGCCAGTAGCACACCCACCCCCAGCTGTAATAACTAAAAATATCTAAGACATTGCCAAGTGTCCCCTGTGGTGGTGGGGGGAAGGAGGATGGCAAAATTGCCCCCTGGTTGATAAGCACTGGCCTAGGGTGATGGCCAAGGCACTGGGATATGTAAGAGCTCCCAAAATCATTCTAATATACAGGCAACACTGAGAACTATGCCTCTGGAGAGTCTCTATTAATGAACAGCTCTGGATGTGCAATGGGCTAGAGCACAATAAGAGCTAAGCTTCACACCACTGGTGTAAAGTGAGAATCAATCCCCCTGTAGTGAAGACTCAGGCAGTTTGCTGAGGACTAAAGCACATGAGCTTTAGGGCATAAATTTCACAACTATTTGGCTCCTTACTTTCTGGTTGTCAGGTTTGTTCCAGAAAACGAATGTAAACAAGTATGTTCCCCATACTTAGGAGGTCCCAGCCAAGTGAGATCTTGCATTGCACTAAATATAGTGGTGAATGTACATCCTGCATTTGGCTCTATCCATTCTACAAACAGGGTGCATCTCAGTGTATCATACGGTACAAGTTCTTACCTAAATCTGTTTTTGACAGGTTAAAAAGTGCAGCCTGTCAATTTTATGATGTTGATTTTGATACAGTCCAAATCAACCACACAAATGCAAAATTTCTATATTAATCTATGCCATTTAGAAGCGCTTTCATTTTCAGGTGGGGATCAGGGGCTTTAACTATATTTCAACTACAGAAAACTCCCCTGAGTTAGAACAAAGGCATGCAAAATCCTGGCTCAGCAGATTGCCTTCTGTGTCTCCATGATTCTTTCTGTGGTGTTCTTCTGTGATCTGCTTGAGAAGAGGAGAACATGGTGTACATTTAGACCACAGGATGTGCCTCACCTCCAACGGCCTGCCCTGCAGCTCTTAGGAAGGTGGGCAGACTCATCACAGCCCAGAATGAGATGTCTCCAAGCAGAGAGTGAATGGCAGCCTCTCTTCAGCCTAGACTCTTAAATAGCACAGCATTCTCCCACTTCCTCAAACAACTCCATGGCAGGTTTCTTTAAACATACAGAGTGTTTATGTTTAAACTACTCACTACTTTGAGACACTGATAAACAACTTTCAAATAGAAAATAAATTTCAAGGTGAATGTGTTTTCAGGTTAAAATTAGTACTGTCTCATTTCAAACTATGAAAATACGATCTGATTTAAAGAGTTGGAGTCATCGATTCATCCAACACCTACTTGTGCTAGGTACTGTGTAATGTCCTTGGAAATTATAAATATGAGGGTGGCAAATAATAAATATTAGGGTACATAGACTCTTTTGTAGCAAAAATAAGCTATGACTGATCTGAGGTGCCTGATTAACCCTTTGAACCAATACTCGTCAGGTTGTCAGACTCTTTTGCGTTTTTTTTTTTAATTGAATTGACAGTAGCTTAACATTAATGAAATCAGTGAGTTCTTTACCATGGTCTAGAATGTATTTTCTTAAACAGTTACGTATTTATTCCTCTCCTAGTCTATTTCATTAGCATGCTTTTAAAAATCAAAACTTTTTGATTAAGCAATAGAATTGCTCTCCAGAAAATTACTCCAGGAAAAAAAGATCATAATACATTACTAAAACATATTATTTCCATATGTTCCCACTTGTTTTCTTTTTGTAAAAAAAAAAAAAAGAAAAAAAAGCATATGTTTCTATGTACGTAGGATGTTTTCTCAAAGAAAACACACTTAGCAATTAACAGTGGTTGCCTTTGGGCAGGGAGTTTGGGGGCCTTGATTGGAAGGGAGACTTAACTTTTCATTATATAAGCTTTTATACAGCTTAATTTTTGCCATCTTATGTATTATATTTTTAAGTGCTAGTAAATAACAGGATGCATTCCCAGTAGTCCTTCAGAAGCTCCAAGTGTTTCTGCTAAATATGAGAAAACCAGTGAGCCCCACTGTTTGCCTCCATGAGGACTCCTGATTCTGCTCCAGCAAAGCAAGCTGGAAGGAGACTTTGAATGTAGGACTGCTCCAACAATGGTTCCGTGGAAGAGATTAACAAGCAGGTTCTACTTGAGGTTAGATAGTTAATGAGGGCCTCTTTGAGGAAGCCACATGGAACCAGAGAGGAAAAGGAAAAGAGGGGGACGTTGCCTATAGACAGGGACCTAATTTCTTCCTAGCAGCATTGAACACTTACTACCCATACATCCTTTCAAAATGAAGGAGATACAAGTTAGGGAAGTCTACACAGTGATTTCACCTAATAATTTTCTCCAATGATTTCTTTCCTTCCCCTTTATCTATAATTCCCAAGAAGAATCAGTGCTCACTCCTAGGAAAAGGAAAAAGAACACCACCACCACCAACACCCGTTTGTCTCAAAGAAAGACAATTCCATGACCTTCTTGCTTCCCACCGATTCCATGATGTCTTTCCTCTCTGTCCTTCTTTATGCCTAACCCTAACCTAATCCTAGTTAAAAGTTTAAGGAAGCATGTAAAAGGAAAAGATATCATTGAGATTGGAAGAATCTGAGAGAATCCATGTTCAGAAAATCCATGGTTTTTCTGCATCATTTTCTTAGCACTTGCCACTGAGACCTTCACAGGATTTCAAAGTCTCCCTTATTAAGCAAGAACATCTTTTTCTTTTCTCTCATTGTTAGATGTGTGAATTGGGAAATCCATACATGTGGATTATCAGGGTCCTCTTAATCTCCGGAAATGAACAAACAATTCAACTGTTCCAGAGCATATCCTATCACCGTGCCTACACTGTTTTAATTACATAGCTGTGGTCTTTGAAGAATTATAATTCTAGGCCAGAATTCTAAATTCTTACTCTATAAAAAGTAGTTTTCAGGTTTTCTTGTTTTTACAGGGTGATTCATCCCAGAAATAGTGTTTTACGTCTTTACTTGCACCAAGCATTAATAACCAGCAGTCAGCAATGGCGTAATTATTTGTCAGCTTCATGAAAACCATAAGAAATGAAGGCAGTGTTTGTGCAAAGAGTTTTGTGGTTGTCCTTGGACAAAAGTTTATGAGGAAATTTTGAGAAGACACCAATCGAGACTGTTTATAGTGAGATGAAGAAGAAACCAGAAGCACAATTGGATTGAAGAAAAAGGTTCTTTTCAAAAACTATTTAGAAGAAAGGGAAGTAAGCTTGAAAACTAAAGAGAGAAAACTTCTGTAATGAAGTTGTATAGGGTCTTAGCCAAAAATCACAGAATGAGAGACTTCCCTGTGTAACCAAGTTCTCATTCTTTATCTACGGGGTACTGGTTTCCTAATCTCTTTCAATAGACTGGTGTTATGGATCACACTGACCATGAAATTAAACCTCACATCATCTTTTTGAAATAGTAGAAAAGAAATTCAAAGCCTAGCTTAGAGTTACTATGGCAAAAAGAACTTTTCAAAAAAAGAGAAAAAGGAGTGTTTGTCAGGTTAGTAGAATTCTGTTTCCTAGTGAGTTAAGTTTAAATTGAGTCACTAAGCAAAAAATTAGAAAGGAAATCAATACCATTTTCACACTTGAAAAGGCATCATATGTTCAGCAGGAACTTCCTTCCCCCTTTTAGGTAGCTGAACTATTATTTAAGCCCATGCTCTTAGTACAATACCTAATTAGACAAATACAGAGTACTGGTAGCTATTGTTATGTGTCTGCTACCCAGCACAGCCACCAGAGGGTGTCCACTCTTGCCTTGCAAACAAGATTGGAAATTGTCAACATGGAAGAACAGATTTTTCTGCAAATGATACCAACAGAGCAAGGTAATCACATTTTTCTGTATAGTATGGGGAAGTTTGAGCCTGAATAGAGAAAAACCACTTACATCACATCTACTGAAGCAAAGTCAGCCCCTTAAGCACAGAGGAAAAGGTAAGTGGCTTTAGGTGTTAGCTACCTGCCAAAATTAGTAGCTTCTACACCACTTTGTTTTTTTTCCAGTATTCTCCCTAACCTTTCACAGTTTTGGCTGCTTGTCAGGAGATAATATAATCTGCCAATTTCAGTAGTTGAAATTATTTGCTTTACCCATGGTTTAGTAAGCACAGATAAAAAACCACTGTCTGCTTCTCAGCTGAGTTGTCTCCCAAAATCCCAAACTTTTGCTACTGTTTGAAAAGTAGGCAGCATGACTAGTTGATGTGAGATCAAAGGCACATCTCTTGTGTTATTAAATTGTGTTATATAACTGTAATATATTTAATATATAAGTATGTAATATAGTATTAATACACTATATTAAGTATATATTATATATTAAATATATATCAATAGATTCGTATGTTACTATATATTAATAATTATAATATATTATATTCTCTATATCTTTCCAGACTAAAAATTGCTGAGGCTTTAAAATATGAAAGAAAAAAATAACAATAGTAATACTCTTTTGCTACAGTGCTAACTGAAAAGCACTGTGAATAACATTTAGAAGCTGGGACGCATAACTAGAAATGTAAGTGCCCACATGCTCCGTGCCAGCTCTACCACTTCTTACCACTGTGTCTCCTTCTTTCAGCTGCTGGCTGGGCGCTGGCCTTTTGATCACAATGACTTTGGCGTATTTCTTTGCAAGCTGTTCCCCTTTTTGCAGAAGTCCTCAGTGGGGATCACCGTCCTCAACCTCTGCGCTCTTAGTGTTGACAGGTAACGTGGTTCTTTCCCTTTGCTCTTTTGCTGGGCTTAGAAAAGCATTTTTCTCAAAAAGAAGAGAAGTCAAGAGAATTGGTGCCCAGGACAGTTGCTGATATAGCTTCAAGTGAATTAAAGCATTAACCACCTTGCCTTTGCTGTTTAGGCAAAGGCCTTTGCTGTTCCACATTTGCTGATTATTAGCCATCTTTGGCTCAGACAATTATGTACATAGAGCATTTTATCAATAATACCCATTTGACACCCTTTTGACAACAAAGGGAAAATTAACATATTAGATGGAATAAACTTTGTGAAAAGGAGATTCCAGGATATGCAAATCCTATATTTCACTTGGTAAATTTATCATTAAAAAAAGATACTGTTCAATTATATCCGTAATGTTTAATTAATTGAGTGAGAGGTAAGTGCGCCATATTGCTATGTTCTTCTCCCTGCCTTTTTGAAAGCCTGAAATGTTTCATAAGTTTTAAAAAGAAGGCAACACCAGAAGCATCCCTTTATCCAATTCTGAAAACTCCATCAAATGTCCCTTAGTCTTTCCAGAATCCGCACACATGATTGTTAAGAGTTCTCTAAAGAAGCCCTTCTGAATTCTGTGAACTTCTAGATGGTATTTTCTTTACCTTCTGGTTTTCATAGCAGCAATGATAAAGAATGAAATTAGGAACTTTATAACACATTCTGTGGTACTCTTTTATATTTACTATAATCTCACACAAGTGGTGTATAATGGCCTATTTAATTAGCCTACATACAATTTAAAAGAGGTTTTCATTCTAACTTATTCCCTGACACTTTATGAGGGAACCTGAGTCTCATCATTATAGAAATAAAAAGCCCACTCTCCTAAAGAACATTAAAGTGTTTACAGATATTCTGTTATTTTACATTTATAATTATTGTTAGGACAAAAATTGTTACTGTTAAAACATAAAAATGTGCATTCAGTCAGTAATTAGAAAATTAGAATGGTATCCTTGTTATAAATTTATGTCAGCTGGGCGCGGTGGCTCACACCTGTAATCCTAGCACTTTAGGAGGCCAAGGTGGGCTGATTGCTTGAGCCCAAGAGTTTGAAACTAGCCTGGGTAATATAGTAAAACCCTATCTCTACCAAAAATACAAAAAATTAGCTGGGCATGGTGGTGCATGCCTGTAGTCCCAGCTATTCAGGAGGCTAAGGTGGGAGAATCACCTGAGCCCAGGAATGAATAAATAAATAAATGACTTTAACTGTGAAACACAAAATAAAAATCGTTAGTATTATTAAAAATAAAACACAAAAAATAATTTCATTAGTAATTTAAAATGCAATCATACCATTGACAAAAATGTTCCCATTGCAATGGTAAACCCAAAGATTAGAAATAATTTTATCATCTATTAATAAGACCCTTCACTGATTTGCAGGAAAGCCTAGGGTCTCTTTGGGTTACGTCTACATTATATTAGATGTTAAAGGCTGCTGCATAAAAACACTTGCATACCATAAGTGGCAACTGTATAAACTCCACTTGACTAAATAGATCCTGGTACCTCAGACCATAAAAAGCTGAATAAACACTTACGATGTGGATTTGATTCACTAATAAATTCTCACTCTGATGTTCTCACTCCCAGCATCCCAACATCATTTCTTCTTTCATTCAAAGTGTTCTATTATCTAAAAATTAAAGGCATTAAATCGCCTCTTTTACATTGCTAATACAAGTAAAATTTTTCCTGTATTCATCAAGCTGCATATCAAGTTACATTTCTTTCAGAGATGTAACCATGTATTTTCATTATAATATCTAATTAAATTTCTTAGTTATAACTCTAAAATTCATGTAGAGAAAAGAAATGGGAAAATAATCATGACATTTTGAAAAAAGATCAATGTGTCCCACACACATGTTCTTCCTATATGATTTTTCTTTTTATTAAAATACAGGGTCTTGCTCTGTCACCCAGACAAGAATGCAGTGGCCTATGTGGTCATTTTAAGTGCTATAAAGCTACAGTGTTTTAAACAATATAATGCAAATCCATGAACACACTGACAAATCAGTGGAAAACTCGACTCAGGGGCTGGAATACACAAGAATGTATTAATAATATAGGCTGAAATCACTTTGAATATAATCGGGGAAGGAAAGTTTTATCAATAAATAATGCTATTTAGCCATCTGAAGGAAAAAGCATGTTAAAGTCTTCTGCTACATATCAATAATAATATTTATAATTATTACCATTTATTGAGTATTACTAAGTGTTAGGCCCTGTTGAAAATACTTTACAAAAATTAGTTTAGGGCTGGGTGAGGTGGCTCATGCCTGTAATCCCAGCACTTTGTGAGGCCAAGGTGGGCGGATCGCTTGAAGCCAGGAGTTCAAGACCAGGCTGCCCAACAGGTTAAACCCCATCTCTACAAACAATACAAAAATTAGCCGGGCATGGTGGCAGGCACCTGTAGTCCCAGCTACTTGGGAGGCTAAGGCACAAGAATCGCTTGAACCCGGGAGGCGGAAGTTGCAGTGAGCCGAGATTAGACAACTGCACTCCAGGCTGGGCGATGGAGTGAGACTCTGTCTCAAAAAAAAAAAAAAAAAAAAAAAATTAGTTTATGTAACTGTGATAGTTGGTGTGTTATCTCCACTTTACAGATAGGGAAGCTGAGGTTGAAAGAGATTAACCAAGTCAGCATGGCTACTAAGTGCTGGAGCCAGTAATCAAATGTTGGTAGTCTGCATTCTTAACCACTATACTCAAGCACGTAAAAAACCATTGTTGACGAAGAAAGTCAAACTCTGAAAAATAGTTGAAGAGATGTATTCTGAACCAAATGTGAAGATCATGACCTGTGACACAGCCTCAGGACGTCCCGAGAACCTGTGCCCAAGGTTGTTGAGTTACAGTTTAATTTTATACATTTGCGGGAGACAGAAGTTATGGGCAAAAACATAAATCCATACATGTAAGGTTTACAGTGGTTTGGCCTGGAAATGTGGGACATCTTGAAGTGGAGGGTGCGTGAGGAGGGCAGGGCGGTACCTCCAGGTCATAGGTGGATTAAAATATTTCCTGACTGGCATTTAGTTGAAAGAGTTAAGTTTTGCCTAAAGATTTGAAGTCAGCAAATGCTGACAAGAAGTGCTTGGGGTTAAGATAAGGGGGTTGTGGAAGCCAAGGTTCTATGTAGATGAAACCTCCAGGTAGTATGAGAATAGATGGTAAACGCCTCTTATCAGATCTTAAAAGGTGCCAGACTCTTAGTTAAATCTCTCCTGGATCAGGAAAAGACCTGGAAATGGAAGGGAATTATCTACAGAATGTAAATTTTCCCAACAAGAGATGGCTATACAGGGTCATTTCAAAATAGGTCAAATAAATATATTTTGGAGTGAAATACTTCTATTTCTTTCAGGGCCTCCTCTCTGTCATGTGATGCTATACTAGAGTATGGTTGGGATTTGGTATCTCACTGCTACAGAGAGTCTGTTTTGTTGTCTTAAGATCTATTTTAACGTTAATGCTGGCCTGTTGTGCCTGAATTCCAAAGAGAGGAAAGTATGAAGAGGCAGGTCCGACATCCCCTTCCCATCATGGCCTGAACTCGTTTTTTAGGTTTCTTTGAAATCCCCTTGGCCAAGAGGAGGGGTCCATTCAGTTATTTGAGGGGCTTAGAATTTTATTTTTTGTTTATACCATAAAGCAGTAGAAGAAAACAGACTATCTTTTTGATCTCTGGAAAGGGAAGGAAGACCCTTCTGAACTTAAAAAGAATGGTAGAAATTCTGGATAAAATTATAAATATATTTTATGATACAGCACTTTAAAACCTTCAGATTAAACATTCATAAAACTTAAAAAACAAAAAAAAACAAGTAATAAGCTGGGGAAAATATTTGTCACTCCTCTCCCAGGCCCAGGGGGCAGAGCTGGTTCCTCCTCGCGTTTTTGTTCTGCCTCCTCTTTCTTCTTTGAGGGGATCTCGGAGCATCATGCCCAGCTTCAATCATGCCCAGTGTTGAGTCGGGGAGATGGGGGAAGGTTAGGTCATAGATTCCTATGTCTAGTGTTGGGTCACCTCGCCCATACCACCTCCTCTCTTCATCTCATGCATGAAGAACAAGAAATAAGATGTTCCATCACGATAAATAGTTGTATATCAAATGAAATGTGAGTCATTCTTAGTTAAAAAGAAAGGATGGACTGAAGGAGGAAAGAGAAGGAAAAGAAAGATAAGAAACAAGGAGAAAAGAAAGAAAGAAAACATAATGCCAAGAATCTATCTCATTAAGATTTGATCTGAGTTGTAGATCAAGGAGATGAACTATTTTAAAATTCCACCCTCACAAAAAAATCAGCCTTAATCCAAAAGGTTTTTCCTTGAAAATAAACTAATCATTCTTTGTTCCCTAGACACACACTTTACTATTTTACATTTCATTTGGTATTGACCGTAAGCTCCAGGACTTCTATGTAGGGAATCTATTTGACATTTCTATTTCAAAAGCTTTCACACGAGAGAATGAATCATTCACACTTAATTCCTGAAGATAAGATTCCATTTGCTTTAACTCTTCATTTGGTTGCATTATATTCTACTATTAAAAAAAAAAACTTTTTCAAATAAAACAGGGAATAAAAAGAGAGTTTGGAACCTGTTGCAGTTTGTGAATCCCTGCTTTCGTTTTATGAGCTGAATAAGTTATAGCCCAGGACAAAGAGTTCCCATGATTTTTTTACACAGTATTTCAAAAATATAATTATTATCTCACATTTCAGAGTTGTCTGAAAGAAAATGAGAGAACCCGTACATCCAAGTTCTATAGGATTTCTTTATTACTTCATTAATCAATGATTACAGAATGATGTAAGATCAAAGAAAAGATCTAGCTTTCTCACTATCAGCTTTTAATCTGAATAAGGGAAACAGGACTGAGAGAAAGCACAAGATTTCTGCCAGAATGGATAGGCTTTCGTTGCTAATTTCAACTATGGACTTGTCTCAGTTTAACCTTTTGAATAATTCTCCACGAATCTAGCTTCACATCCTTGGTCACTTGAGAAAAAGATAAATCAGGAACTGAAGAAATTCAAAAACAAATTTTGACCCCAATCCAGCTTTCTCAGTGAAATATCTTTTTAATTCTAAGGCAGTATACTTCTATAATGAATAAACTTTTCCCAACAAAAATGAATAACCAGCCATTACCAGCTATTAAAATAGGTATTTTTACATGCTAAAAGTGACACGTTTTATATATTACTTTGAGTTTGTTTGGAGGCAAAAAAAAAAAAAAAAGCAGCAGCAGGAGGGGGATAGGAGGGATCACTGTTGTTCTTTGCTAAGTCGTGTTAAAGTGGAAGATGATGATGATGGGAGTCAGACCAGTAAACAGGTCTGGGTACAGATCCAACTTGTTAAAAGTTGCCTGGGGAAGAAGGCTGTAAAAAGATAAAACTCTTTTAACAACTATTCCAGAGTGATGTGTTATTAGATACTTGGAAAAGTTGCAAAGATCCATTAATAAGGCAGCTTTGTTTTACATGGCTGAAAACCTGATGTCAGTTCTTGAACCTATCATTTCAAATAATTGCTCAGTGGTCTCTGTGATATTCTCAAAGACATATCCTAACTCAAGAAACATGAAGGTGGTTTTCAGAAAAACTTCTTTGTTAGAGTTGGACTTGGTTTCTCCTTATTTTCTTGGTGTTATGGTTTTCTATTGCATCATGACAATAGTGAAGACACAGAGGAAGGGTCTGAGCCAGAAGACATGAGTGAGGAACTGGACAAAGTCCAAGGCTGGCTAAGGCAATAGGATCTTATTTGGGGGTCTGTTCACTATTGCACTGAGTTATTTGTTCTTTTTTCTTATTCTATTGTCAAGGTAAAGCAATTGGTTAATTTTGCTACCCCATTTCTCTTGGATAACTACCCCAAAACTTAGCAATTCAGAACGCAACCATTTTATCATATCTCGCCATGTTGAAGGTCAGGAATTTGGGCAATTCTTCTGCTCCTTGTCACTTCAGCTGGGGTTGGTGGACTTCAACTGACTCTGAGCTTGTTTCAGAGGTCCAACACACACATGCCTGGCACCTTAGCAAGGACAGCTGGAAGTCTGAGCTCAGCAGAGCCCATCTCCCCCTCTATGTAGTCTCAGGGTCCTCGCAACGTTTTTGCTCCAGCAGGCTCAAGGCTCCTGTCAGAAGCCAGACCTGGAACTGCAAAACATCATTCTAGCCACACTCAATTGATCAAAGTAGTCACAGGTCAGCTCAATTTAAGAACTCAGCTGAAGAAGTGGTAAAGCATTTGCGGCTCTCTTTTAATTCACCATACCTGATTCTCTTCTAAATTGGAATTGGCCAAGCAGTTGCAGTGGCTCAGCCTTAGAAGGCCAAAGCAGGAGGATGGCTTGAAGTCAGGAATTCGAGACTAGCCTGGACAACATAGCGAGATCCTTGTCTCTACAAAAAACATTTTTAAAAATTAGCCTGGCATGGTGGTGGGCACCCATACTCCTAGCTACTGGGGAGCCTGAGGTAGGAGGATCCCTTAAGGGAGCACAGGTGTTTGAGGCCGCAGCTATGACTGTGCGCTGCACTTCAGCCTGGATGACAGAGTAAGACCCTGTCTCTAAAGAAGAATTCTTCCTGCTAGTATTTAGCTTCCAAACCTCCCTATGGTGTGAGAGATATAAATCATTAACAACCATTACAAATGATCAAGTTTGCTGTTAATTAAAGATGTGCAGAGGTCAAGATAGGGGTGGCACTGTACCTTATGGAAGCGGCAAATAAGAGTAAATAATAAATGCTAACACAGGCAAGCATTCATTGACAGGCACTTGGTAGAAACTTCTTTTTTAAGGCACTTCAGCCACCTATTTATTCCCTGATCCAGTAATCCTACTCAAGATAATTAATCCAGAAAAATCATTCAGAAAGAGAAAAAATTACATGTACAAACAAGCTTATAGGTGTCTTATTGACAGCTGTGAAACACTAGAAATGATGTGAACATAGAAAAAAGATTCAAGTAAATTATATCAAAATCTTGTTATACTGTGCAGCCATTAAATTGATAAGTGCCACGCCCATGTAGAAACATATGAGAGTATTTTTAATGTAAATAAAGCTAAAATTTAAAAATTGTGAGTCATATGATTATAGTCTATTCAAACTATGCCTATGAGAATAAAAACAAGAAAAGAGTAAAAAAAAAAGATTTTGTTGAAGTGATCTAAGTTTTATTTTATAATGTTTTAAAGTTCTTTCAAGAATAAACATTTTTAAACTTAATGACTGTCCCAGACCACACCTTCAAGATTCAATAAACATGCATTAAATGCCTCTGGCCTTGATAACATGTAAAAATCTATTTATAGATACAGGCACTAACAAACATCTTTACATGAATAAAATATATATGTTATACTTTTATTTTGGCCTATCACATGACAGGGTACAAGGTGACATAATGGGAAAAGGCTCTACCAGGAGTTGGCAGCGCTGAGCCGTGGTCCAGACACCCCAGGTTCACTGGAGACCAGGCAGAGGATGTGGCAAGATGCCAGTTCTCAGGTTCCCAACTGGAACATATGGGGCAGAAAGATCAGCCCATAAATCCCTCCTTTAAATTATTGAATCTAGACCTCTAAAAGTATTTGCTTTTAATCTGTGGCCTAATTCATGGCTAGCTTGAAAAATAGGAAAATGATCAGAATATCGTGTGTTATTAGCTCTAGCCAATTAAGGTAAGGTAAGTTTACACAGTACATCTGTGTAAACACAACTCTTAGAATTATGCTGACTGATTCGTCACCAGAATTCCCTAGAGATTAAGAATTCCCTAGCCAATTAAGGTAAGGTATATGCATGGTAACATACATGAAAACGCCAACAAAAAGACACTTCATTCAACAGGTATTTATTCGGCATTTGTGGTTCTAGGTATTGTGACCAACATACAAAATGTCAGCCCTTATGAAGCTTACATGCTTTTTTTCACTTTTTTTCTTTTCTTTCTTTCTTCCCCCCCCCCCCACCCACCCCAGACAGGATCTTACTCTGTCGCCCAGGCTGGAGTGCAGTACCATGATCACGGATCACTGCAGACTCAACCTCCCTGGGCTCAGCAGATCCTCCCACCCCAGCCTCCCAAGTAGCTGGGACTATAGGCACGCACCACCATGCCTGGCTAATTTTTGTATTTTTGTAGAGATGGAATTTCACCATGTTGCCCAGGGTGTCAAGCGATCACCCGCTTCGGCCTCCCAAAGTGCTGGGATTGCAGGCATGAGGCATCGCACCCAGCTGGGAACTTATATTCTAAAGGAGAGGGGAGAGCATAGATGATAAACAAAATAAATAAATAGAGCATAGTAGTGCTCTGGGGGAAAATGAATCAGGGTGAGAGAAACAATTCTGGAGGGGGGGTTGGCAAACTTTAGGGTTTCTGGGGAAGGCTTCCGTGAAAAACTCCAAGTGAGTAAAAACCTGAAGGAAGTGAGGAAGCAGCTGTGAGGACACCTGTGGGCATTCTCACAGGGGTGGGAAGCCACGGGGGGTTTGGAGCAGAGGGTGCTATTGTCTGACGTAACAGCCTCACTCCAGTTGCTATGTTCAGAGTAGGCTGTAGCAAAGCAAGGTGGACATAGGGAGATCAGTTAGGAAGCTATGGCCATCATCAAGGCACTGCGGTAACAGGTACGATGGTGAAAAGTGGTTGCCTTTGGATATATCTTGAAGGAAGTTGTTGCAAGATTTGCTGAAGGATTGGATGTGTGGTGGAAGAGGAGTAAAATCTAACCCAGTGTTTGGGGCCAGAGATGGGAAAAACTGCAGAAAGGTTTAGTGGCAAGGAAAACAAGGGCTGATTTGGGAGTGTTAGATGCTTATTAGGTGTCCTAGTGGAGCTCGCAAGTAAGCAGTTGGAGATACAAGTCTAAGGTTAAAGGTGAGGCACCAGGCTAGAGGTACAAATTTAGGAATTACCAGTAGATGGATAGTTAAAATGATACTAAAGCCATGAGACTAGATGAGATCACCAAAGGAGAGCACATAGATAGAAAAAACGTCTGAGCACTAAGCCCTCAGACAAAACCAGTGCTAAGAATTTGTGGAGAAAGCAGGGTCCAACCAGGTAAGTGAGAAGGAATGGCCAGTAAGTCAGAAAGAAAACTGGGAGACTGTGGTGAAAACCAAGTGAAGAAAGCATTTCAGAGAGGAGGGATTCTTTCTGGAACAGCAGTTGTCAGTGGTGGAATCTACACTTGCAGATTTTCCATGACAACTGAAGATGTCATAGATATACAGAGAGAGATGTATATACATACTGACTAGATGGAAGGCTGTTTATAATCGCACCTCATAAGAAAAGCATATTTGTGTGTCAGTGTGTTGTGCCATTATATTCCAAATAGAAATCAGTTTTGAAACATCCAGTGTTTCATGGTTTCCATACCTTTCCCCACCTTCATGATCACAAATGATTGTTTCTAATTGCTCTTATGGTCGTTTTCCCCTTATCTCATGGAGATGTTATCAAGATCTGTGTGATTATAAATGGAAAATATTCTAATTCTCAGTGAGTGGGTTAATGAAGGAGCAGACTGATCGTGAATTATTTGCTAAACTAGACTCTAAAAATGACTTCTACTTATTTGTGAATGTTGAATTTACATTGGATTATGGATGTGTAATATTCTGGGAACTCATGGCACTTTGTAAAAATGAAGCCGGTCTGTGAATATGTTCACCATAAGAACATGTTGACCACATTTTATTCCTTAAGCCACTTTTTACCCCAAATCCTGGCAGGGAAATCAGGCTTTCGTACTCTCTATTGAAATAGGGTGTTTTATTTAAATCACCTTCCCTGGTAAACAACCTGAGAGAAGGGAAGAAAAAATAGATGTAACTCCGTTGACAGCCTTGGGATATAGACATCCCGTCTCCATTCCTCTTAGCTTTTACTGGGTATCAGGCTGCCAGTTTAATAAGGGAACAAAGAAAAATAAACAACGATTTTTATCCCACTGGACAATTTATGGAAATAACCATAAATTTTAAAATTCAATCTTGGTTAGATCATAAAAGGATTTTCTTGGTCTGTTTGCATAGCTGTATTTTATCCCATTTTGAAATAATCTGGACTTTTTTGAGGTTTTTATTGTACACAAATCTTATTTACCCTAAAAATCTTTTATAAAACATTTCTCCAGCAAATTGTGCTATACAGTATGCCATGTGGCATCATCATAAAATACACAAATCTGTACATGCTCATCTCTAGGGAATTCTGGTAAAGAATCAAGTCAGCATAATTCTAAGAGTTGTGTTTTCACGCATGTACTGTGTAACTGTACTGAGACAGTACACTAAATGTAACTGATGGGGCTCGTCTTGGTGGATATGGGTAGCTTGTATATTGCCTTGGCTTTATTGATTAATCTTCTACATTACTTTGTATGTGCTGCAAACCCATGAGCACCTGTCTCCAATGCATTTGGTCTGTTTCATAGCCTTCTTCTGGCACTATCTAATGAAAACTATAAAAAGAAAATGTTTCTTTTCCACTACGGCAGCAACAAAAATTTCAGGAATGAGGCCACAAAAATACCATACCATGTCACAGGCCTCTTCTTAATAGTAAGTCTAAAAGCAGTTAGCATCAGACCATCACATCAGGTCAAAGAGCATAGAATTTCTAAACCAAACCTTCCTTAGACATAACATTTAAATGTGATTATTATCATTAAAATAGTGAAGTAAAAAATAAAGTGAGCATAATTTCTTATTACCAGATAGTTTTTTGACTGACATAATTGTTCAGTCACATTTATGTTATATACTCTGTATGAACCATTCTTTTCCGTTAGATTGTAAACCCTAAAGGTTAGGAACCAAAGTATTTTTAAATAAGTTTTATCTACTCTAGCACAGGGCCATAATGGGAGTGATATAGTCCCTCTTTAACATTTACCACAAATAGGTATTTACTAAAACTACCACCTGGTACAAGCCCACTGTGCTCACATTTTGGGGGTGAAAGAAGGGAGGAAACAATGGAATATCTGTGGTTATTATTCACTCAAGGACATCTAGGCCCACTTCATAAATAATGCTTTAAGGTTTCTTTTTTTATTTTATAAAGAGGAATAAGATATGACTATAACAAGTATGAGCAGCTTTCATGATCCCTCCCATCCATCCAATTTCTCCCCCAGCTTAAAAGACATAGGCACAACTGTCTGTTACTGCCACATTCTAAACTCTCTTAAGATTTCACTAGACCAAATGAAGACCTCAGACTCAGGCCTGCCAGGCAATTGATTTCCAAATGGGTGGAACTCTTAAAAGCCCCATTTGTGGCCGGGTGTGGTGGCTCATGCCTGTAAACCCAACACTTTGGGAGGCTGAGGCGGGCAGATCACAAGGTTAGGAGATCGAGACCATCCTGGCTGACACGGTGAAACCCCGTCTCGACTAAAAATACAAAAAAAAAAATTAGCCGGGTGTGGTGGCGGGTGCCTGTAGTCCCAGCTACTCGGGAGGCCAAGGGGGCAGAATGGCGTGAACCTGGGAGGCGGAGCTTGCAGTGAGCTGAGATCCCACCACTGAACTCCAGCCTGGCAGCCTGGGCGACAGAGCGAGACTCCGTCTCAAAAAAAAAAAAAAAAGCCCCACTTGGTTTTCATATCAAGACTCAGAAAATTCCCAAAAAGCCAATTACTGGTATTGGCAATGGGGAGGAGCTTCCCAGCACTTACAATTTTTGTTTAATTGAAATACATTTAAAAGCTCCTAACAACTTGGTTCCATTACCGTTTCTTTCAGGTACAGAGCAGTTGCCTCCTGGAGTCGTGTTCAGGGAATTGGGATTCCTTTGGTAACTGCCATTGAAATTGTCTCCATCTGGATCCTGTCCTTCATCCTGGCCATTCCTGAAGCGATTGGCTTCGTCATGGTACCCTTTGAATATAGGGGTGAACAGCATAAAACCTGTATGCTCAATGCTACGTCAAAATTCATGGAGGTACTAAACGTTTAAAATGAATTAACTGGGGAAGGGAGGAGGTCCTGCGTTAGACTTCACCATCTTGAGACTTGATGACATCACCACAATGCCAAGTGTGGTTTATTCTGTCAAATATTCCTCAGTTGCCTGAAAAGTAGTTAAACCTGTGTCTAGATTCTTGAATAGAACAGTTATTTTGGCTTTCACTCTTGTATTATACCACAATGGTAGACACATCTGTTATTCTGCACCAAACCACTAAGAATACCAAAGCAAATTTACTAAGAAAGAGGGACTAGGGGTGTGTGTGTGTGTGTGTGTGTGTGTGTACATATGATATTTGTTTTTGTAATAATGAATACAACACAACAATTTCCATCTGGAAGACATACTGATGTTTATCTTATGTCATTTAGGGAGAAGCATATTTCTCACATTCTTTAAAGATGAATTTACTAATTCAAAGTAGAGAGTAGTACTTACATGTACTTAGAATGGTTTCTATGTCTAATATACAAATAATACAAAATTGTAGAACTTTTAAAAGAATTTTTTGGTTTAACAAATTCAGTTTTTTTTTTTTAATACACCTGACCATATTAATGTTTTTCTGAAAAGCTTAATCACATGACTGTTTTGGGAAACCTATTTAAAATGCATCTTTTCTTTGCAAAACTAGTTACATGTGGACTGAGGAGGAAAACCAAAGGGATAACTATTTCTCTTAAATCAGTGTAATTTAGTGCTTTGATGTAAGTTTCATGTAGCTCACATTCCACATGTAATTATTTACAGACATCTCAAAGTATGCTTTCCCAACTTGGAAATTTCACAGAATTCGTGGTTTTACAGTTGACCAGTTATCCTGCTTGGAAATTCTTGTTTTAAAATTAAAAGTGCTCATGAAAACTGCCAAACCAACAACTTAAAATTGAAGTTTCTTATTGGGTCCGTCTTCAAAGTGAAAAACAAAGCAGACAGCAGGAGATTGTCAGAATTTGGGCAGTGTGAATAAGCAATCTAGATATTCCAGACGCAAACATTAGAGAAAAGAGGTTCACTATAAGAAGAAGCTTACTAATCCTTAGAGCCGGACAAAATGAAATGGGCTGTTTCTTAAAGACGGAGTCTCCTTTCTAGACATGTTCAAGTAAAGGGTAGCCACTCTTCAGGCATGGGTGGGCTAGACGGTTGTAGTAAAGGGTATGAGTTGAACAGATAGTTTTTTAGAGTTCATTCCAAGTCTGAAGTCCTGTTCTTTTTTTCTAAATTTATTTCCCCTCTTTTTTCTGTTCTTGCTCTTCAACTTTACCCTAGACTGATGAGAGGCCCCTCTCTACCCATGTGGATGACATCAGTTCCAAAGAGATGTATTACCCGCTTCTCTGTGGGCCTTTGCCATGGAGGGGGCAGGGGACTCCATTCAGCACTCTCAAGGGTCAGCCTCCAGACCCTTTGCAACTGCTTCTGGGTCATTCATACCCAGTCAGCAAGTGCACCAGGAAAAAGAGGATACCAAAGAAGGGAGAACAGGTGCTCAAAGGAGTGTTCGTGTTGCACTTCAAAAAGAAAGAGAGAGAGTGCTTCTGACTTTTTATAAGTTCAGGACTGAAATCTTTCTACAGTGTGTTGGGAACAGGGAAATGTTTGTGTAAGCAGTTTAGAATAAACCAACTCCTTTGGGAGTTTGCATTTAACCTGAGGATAGAATTCAGGGATCTGTGAACTTGGTTGGAAAAGAAACAACATGTTTATTTTCACTAACTTCTAACTGAATTTATCATTTCCTTCCATTATGAATGTACCCAACAAATCACCATAGTGTTTAACAGTATCATGACTTTTTCAGTAATAAAAATAGCAGATATTTTCATACCATGTAACACTTGTGTAATCTCAAAATATTATTTATGCTCATCAGAACTTCAATACTTCAATAGTTCGGTAGTTATTAGAACCATCATTAGGTTTGTTATTTGTGAATAAACACAATATTACTATATCAAAATTTAATTTCTAATATTTTGATAGCTGTGCGTTAATGTAATTGGTTTCCATTGCAATCTTATGTATTTTATTTTATGCATGTAAAATTATTGTTCTCAGAAGGCATTATAGTCTTTACCAGACTTCCAAAAGGGTCTGTGGCATAAAAATAGTCAAGAACTCCTCCCCCAAATTTTTTGTCTTTGGGAACCATTTTTAGATTATTTTAATAGACATGTTATAAGTGCAGCCCACTTAGCCTCTTTCTATATTCAGAAACTGTCGCATTTTTTACAGAGCAGCATGATTTTTTTTTTTTTACTGTGGGAACTGCATTGTCCTTAGTAAATTAACAATCTGAAGAAGCATTATAAGGAAAGAAAAAGCATTTCTTCCCAAGTTGGTGATTAATTTCATGGGAAGAAGAATTTAGATATCATTTTTCATTTTCCATTTTTATAGGGTATTGTTTTCTTCTTTAAGCAGACATAAAACTGAATAACCTTAGTATTTATAAATCCCACCCAGTTAGATAATACCAGATATGCCCCAGTTGAGATATGCTGCTTCAATCATTTCCAGGTGGTAAGTATTAAAGGAGGGAGAAGAGTATAGTTATTGATGTTCAAAGTGGCTGGCTTTGAGGTCACATAGCAGGCATACCAGGCAGAGGGTTAACCCCTATTAACCAAAACTACACAGACAAGCCATTCATAACCTTCACTGTTTCAGGTTAAATACACTTTCACCACAATAGTCAAAAGTAAAGCAGGAGCTAACAAAATGTTGAGGTTCATCAAGAAATAAAGATAAATATATATATTATGTTGTCTCAAAATCGTGTTTTATGAGCTTTAGAAGGACATTATTTTTATTGATTAGGGCTCTTCCATTGTGTAGTTGAAACCATCCATCTACGAAAATATCCTTGTCAAGATAATTTTTGTAAGTGCAGTTTCTTTATGTGTTGTTTAAAGCCAGGATAATTTCTGAAGTTTCCAATTTAATTGAGTTTTGAGGACCACTCCCAAACCCATTACTGCAACCAGAGAGCATGATTTTAAAGACATATCTGCAAGTTTAAAGACCTTAAAGCTACCAGAGGCACAGCACAGTTAATTTACATGACTCTGCTCCTCTTTTTCTCTTTTTTTTTTTTCACTTTGAAGTTCTACCAAGATGTAAAGGACTGGTGGCTCTTTGGGTTCTATTTCTGTATGCCCTTGGTGTGCACTGCGATCTTCTACACCCTCATGACTTGTGAGATGTTGAACAGAAGGAATGGCAGCTTGAGAATTGCCCTCAGTGAACATCTTAAGCAGGTAAATCCCACAACATCATGAAAATCTGGCCAGGACTGGTTAGTCCTTGACAACAGCAGGCCTGCAAATACCATCTTTAGTAGAATTAGCCTGATTTCCTAAAATAAAAATACTATCTTGTAACTGTTTTCTTTATGGTAATAGTGTTAGAAATTTCTTTTGTAAAATGGGAAGCCTGCTTGTGAAACAAGTGGTCCTGAAGGCTGGGCCCAGAGAGAGAAGAACTATCCCTCTATTTTGCCAAGAGTATACTGAGCATGTGTGTATGTGAGTTCATGCATTGAATTGGGCTTGGAACTGTACCAGGACACAAAGAAGCATATGACTTTCTCCCCATGCAGATTTACAGTCTCGTTGTAGAAATAAAATACACATGCAAAACAACTTGAAAATAGAATCACAGGTGTGGTAAAAGTAGCCTGTGCTATGGAAAGCCAGGAAGGGTATGAGACAGAGTCATGGGGAAGCTGTTCATGAACCAGACCTTGGAGGCTAAATGGGATTTGATGGGGAAGAAGTTGACAGAAAGCATTTCAGGTGGAAGAACAGGAGTCTAGTTAGAATGTGGAATAGGAACCATGCATTTGGGGAATGGGAAAAAGGAGATGAACCTCTCCAGAGCAATGTCTAATGTGAGACTTATGCTAGGAAATAGGATCATGTACATTAGAAGAGGTAAAATGTTGGAAGACCCAAAGTTCTAGAAGGAATTTGAACATATCAACAGGAGGCTAACGTTGGTCCCTCCTGGGTGAAATTGGAACAGATAAGATAAAGCTGTGGGCTTTCAAGGGCAAAACTAGACTCATACTTGGCTCTCTGACCTTGGGCAAATTGCTTAATCTCTCTGAACATCTAGTTTCTCATAATATGTATGTAATAATACATCATGGGGATTACCTGAGACATGTAAGGTACCTAACAGTACCCAGCTCCTACTAGGTATTAAACATATGTTAATTTACATTAATTCTAAGAGTAAACCTAGGACTTCAGGTAAGTTCTCTGTTGCAACAGAAAAGTATATAATGATGGTCAACTACACCAAAAGTTAATGTAAGTTGTTGATGGAGTCTGTAAATCTGTCCTATATAATTACCATGTGCAAGCATCGTTCCTCATCAGCAACTCTTTTGAACTACTATACTGATTTTTCTGAGCTTCAGCTTTTCATCTGTAAATTGAGCATAATATTTGAATCAATAGTATTATGAGAATCAAAAGGATGAATGTGTGTGCATGTACTTTATAAAATCTAACATGCCATACAAATGGTAGCTATTATCTTTCATTGACATTTAGCAGGAAGATTACATTGAGAAACCTTAGTATGACTTTGCTCAGGCATGAAAGTTTCAAATACTCCAGTTGCTTAATATGTTTACAATTATTTCCTCTCATCCTTGGAATGGAGGTAGTTAGAATGGGTTTGTGAAAAACAGTGTTTTAAAATACAGATTTTTACATTCGTGCCATGATTGAGACTGTTTAAGCTATGAGTGGTATTTGCTGTGGAAATAATTAAGTAAGGTTTAGGAACAGTTGTCATATGCTGTTTCATGTTTACATAGCATTTTTTAAGTTTTTAAAGTGCATGTCCATTTCCATGTCTTTTTCTTATTTGATTCCTCCAAGCGCCCTGTGAGACTGATAGGATATATATTCTTTATTATACAGGTGATTAAGAGGTTTGCTCAACTGAATGGAGATTAGAACCCAAGATTTTGCCCTCATGCAGTTAAAGTTCCTTTTGGTGCCCCTCAAAGCTGTAGCAAATCCTAAGAACAGAAGAGCAAGGGTAACTGGAGGTCCTGCAGATGGGACTGTGGGAGAACCAGCATAGAGCACAAAGCCTTGCCATCTTGACTAATACTCTGGGGGGCTCATAGTTTTGCTTCTTACTTGGTTGTCTCTAATTTCTCCTCATTGTAATGATGACAGTTTAATCAATCAGGGGTTGTGTTTAGATGCTGAGAACACAAAACCCAAAATAACAGTTGACCAAGAAGGAGTTTATCTTTCTCCCATAGCAAAAAGTTCAGACATCAAGATTTAGTGGTCAAGCCAACTTAGAGGCCAGGTATCTACTGTTTTGCTGATCTTTCCTTCAGTCTGAGAAGACAGTAGCAGCAGCTCTACTTTTATATCTGATTTCCAAGCAGCAAGAGGGGAAGAACAGAAAACAACACATCGTGGGTGTGCATCAAAGGAGTGTCCCTATATTTCTCGGTAGCTTTTCCAGAAACCCATGCACTGGTTT
Source organism: Theropithecus gelada (assembly GCF_003255815.1). Lineage (NCBI taxonomy): Eukaryota > Metazoa > Chordata > Mammalia > Primates > Cercopithecidae > Theropithecus > Theropithecus gelada. The sequence goes on from NC_037672.1 coordinate 144,538,404, forward strand.
CTATTTCATCTAATGGGTCAAAACTGTGCCAAGTGGGCATGTAGATAATTAGGCCAGGTTCCCCAGCTGCCTTAACAAATCAAGACCTGAGTGATGGTAAGGAAGACAGGAGACTGGATATTGGTTAAGCAAATATCAGACTATCATGGCAGTGTACTAATACTACTACCTTTTAAAAGCGTTATCCTCTTTGAATATGCACTCAAGAAAGGTAACCTCTCCCCTAATACACTGCTTTTCTATTTTTCTGGGCACACTGTCTTTCTGGACACACAAAATGACCCTTTAAAAAGAGCCCCCATTCCGGAAGATTTGAATATTTTATTTCTTCCCTCAATCATTACTCCGAAGCCATATCCCAGCTAGCCCAATGACTATGAGAGGTTAAAGAACTCCCAATTCTTTGAGCTAGATTAGCGAGTTATCAAAACTGCCCCAGAATATTTTTGAATGGCTCAGCCAATCATGTGAGTCTATTATAGGCTTCCCAGACTTAATGTTATATGTTTCAGGTTGAGCCAGCATTACCCTTCCAGGCGCTGTTTTTAATCAGTTTTATTTGGACATTAGCTGATCCCAGTTACAGACAAATTGCATTTTGTGTTCCTAGTCAGGAACACAAATGCATGAAATATAATACTCAAATAATGCAGGCCAATGAATAGTTGCAGATAATTCCTAATTTATAGTTTTTCTGATCCTGAGCAGACTCAAAGGCATGCAAACCTTCCATGAAGTCAGTCCAAGGTCAGCATGTTCCAGATTTTCTAGTCCTCACTGCTGATAATCCTTTACCCTCATCCTTCTGCTTGCAAACAATATATAATATTTTTATATGTCATTAAGAAACTGCATGTCATTAGGAAAAGAATTTAAAGAGCAAAAAGTCCCAATAGTAACTGTGTTCAGGATCAGGAAAAGGAAAAAACATAGTGCTATGACTTTTCCTTTTCTGCTCCCCACTCCTATTTTGTTTTCCCAAGGTCTTTGTTGATTTGTCCATGCATGATCATGTGATGTTCAGTCTCCTTGCCTGCCGTGCCATCATTAATGCTAATTAGTTACCTGTTATTAAGAGCCATTAGCTAACCCTTTCCCCCATGCAGTCACACCCCACCCCCTTACACACACACACAGGCAGACTCAGCCACCTACACACACACAGCTGCAGACTCAGCTGGCTCCCCTCCAGCCGGTTTCCACCTCTCTCCTGGCATATAAACTCTGTCCTGGCCCTAATAACCAACCTGAGGTCCCCATCCTTCCTGGAAGCTGCCCAGAAGCATCATTAGCAATTCCTTGGTTAGAACACTGACCTTAGAATCTTGAAGAGGTAGAGGCACTGTAAGCCAGGCTGTTCTCCTGGCTCTTCTTTGAATTATTCTTTCCCTGTTGTCTGCTACTTCCTGGTACTGTAGTTCTTGCATCTAGTATAAAAACACTAAATTTGTTGTCCTTTTTTTTTTTTCTCACTTTCCTTTAGCGTCGAGAAGTGGCAAAAACAGTTTTCTGCTTGGTCGTAATTTTTGCTCTGTGTTGGTTCCCTCTTCATTTAAGCCGTATATTGAAGAAAACCGTGTATAATGAGATGGACAAGAACCGATGTGAATTACTTAGGTACGAGCCTATGTACTCGCTAGAAAATTGGAGTTTCTCAAATTTTCATTTATAATACTTTTACAAAACCAGCTACTCTACATGCCCATTAGCCCTGAAAATTAAAAGTGCAAAGCTGATTTTTTTTCTTTAGCTGACATAGCCTATAACTGATCCCAAAATTTGTGCAAGCCACATCTGTTATCTTGCCACTCCCCTCCTGAGGCTGTGCATAAGGGTTTGAGCTAACCAAGTAGTGATGTATCTGTAACTGTCCTGCAAAACTGAAACTGCCATTTAAACAGGCACTTTTTACAAAATTCTAACTGCCACCCACAAGAAATGGCTTCTGGGCAAGAAAAATGCTTATTCTAGGAATAAATGCTAGTTAGCAGATTTTAAAACAATATTTTCTAATTATTCTGCACCATTTTCTTTTGCTGTAGTTTCTTGCTGCTCATGGATTACATCGGTATTAACTTGGCAACCATGAATTCATGTATAAACCCCATAGCTCTGTATTTTGTGAGCAAGAAATTTAAAAATTGTTTCCAGGTAAGATGATTTTTCAAGTATTTTTTGAAGACAACAAAATGAGTATATTAAACAGTCAACAGACACAGCCAATTCCAACTGTAATAGTACTTTGATCAGCTGTACTCCTTTTTAGCAGTGAAGTGAAAATCATGTTTTATTACCCAGAAAGAGAGTCAGATTGTCGGCATAACAGAAAAGCAGTTCCTATTTAGACAACCACAGACAAAGAGGTTAAAATCAAAAGGACTAAATCACATGCCAATTTAGAACCCTCCTTTTAGAGAGTAACGTTTCAATGTATGCTCCCGGCCACACAGAGTACATAAGACCTATTCGTACCTTATATTGTCTTTAGACTTGAACCAAAGTCTCGACAAAATATAAACTCTATTGTTAAGAAAGCTCTCACTGATTAGACTATCCTGGCCAACATGGTGAAACCCTGCCTCTACTAAAAATACAAAAATTAGACGGGCGTGGTGGCAGGCACCTGTAGTCCCAGCTACTCGGGGGGCTGAGGCAGGAGAATGGCGTGAACCCGGGAGGCAGAGCTTGCAGTGAACCGAGATCATGCCATTGCACTCCAGCCTGGGCGACAGAGCAAGACTCCGTCTCAGAAAAAAAAAAAGAAGAAAGCTCTCACTAAATGCTATTTAATTGTGTACTTAGTAATAGACTCTTCAAGGAAAGTAAATGCTTATTGCTGTGGGAATCTGAACAAATATAATTTTATTCAAAATCAATTTCCTTCTGCTTTCAAACCTCCAGCCAGCTCAGCCACCCACATCCTTCAGAAGCTCCAAGCCTGTCTTATTGATGTGTCATTTTCTGGTTCCTGAAATGATTTGAGTATAGGCTTAATCCTCACTGGATTTTGTTATCTTGGACCAGGCTGTTTAACTTTAGTTTACAGTACATATGAGGCAGAGTAGGGTAGAGGTCAAGAATGCAGGCTCTGGAAGCAAAGAGCCGCGATGGACATCACAGCCCTGCACTTGCTAACTGTCTACCCCAGGTCTGGTTAGTGCCTCTCCTGCTTTTTCAGTTTCCTCACCTATAAAATTGGATAATCACAGTATCTCTCTCATAAGAAGGGTAATATATGTAAAATGCTCGAAATAATAAGTGCTCAATATGAGTTGATTACTATTAGGGACAGAGTAGAGAGGAAAAACACAGTAACTGCCTGCATGGCACTCACAGTCTAAACAAAGCAGACATATATTAACCAAGGAATCACACAAACAGATGACACTCGGTATGGAAGTTTGGGGCCATATTTCTGAGGTCTTCTTGGAAATGTTTGCCCGTCACAAAACACTGTGCCCAAAATGGACTGACTAAACATGCAGGTTAAAACTAGTACATTATGTAAGCTGAAATTAATTATTACTTACTCATTAATTTACATATTCATTGGGGGAGGGAAAATCAAGGTAAAAATTATCAGAAATGAATCCCACTTTTTGATGAATCTTCCTAAAAAGGCAGCATACCCAAGAGAAAGAGCCCAAATCTAGAGAGTCCTGGGTTCTAATTCCACTTCTGCCTCTCATTATCCTCTCTGGACCTCACTGTCCTCATTCATAAAATGGGGGAACAGCATAAAATGGGGGAACATCCAAGGTTGTTGTGAGGATCTGATGAGGCACCTGGTGCAGAGAGCCACACAGGTGGTGCACACTGAAGAAATACTAGGACCCCCCGCCGGCCCAGCCCTACCCATGCCTGCCTCAAGCTGTGGAGAGCCCTCCCTCTCACCAGCACTGCCTTCCCTTTCTCTTGCACTTGGTAATAAAATGAGAAACAAGGGTTCTATTTCTCTGCACCGGAATGGATAGTATAACTCCTGCCTGGTGATAACAGGCTCTCCACTCCAGGTTACTGTCAAGGTTCACGTCCCTCGAATGTGAATGGACATTTGCCCCTCCTTAGCGTGGCCCGAGGCCGCTGTGTTTGGCTGGGAATGGGCTGGTAGGCTTGCCTTACTTCGAGTCTGTTGCTTCCCCCAGTCATGCCTCTGCTGCTGCTGTTACCAGTCCAAAAGTCTGATGACCTCGGTCCCCATGAACGGAACAAGCATCCAGTGGAAGAACCATGATCAAAACAACCACAACACAGACCGGAGCAGCCACAAGGACAGCATGAACTGACCACCCTGCGAAGCACTCCTGGGTACTCCCATAATCCTCTGGGAGAAAAAAATCACAAGGCAACTGTGACTCCGGAAATCTCTTCTCCGAACCTTCTTCCTTAACTCACTCCCACACCCAAGAAGAAATGCTTTCCAAAACCGCAAGGGTAGACCGGTTTAGCCACCCATGACATCTACCAATCGTACTTCTTTAATTAATCTGATTTACATATTCCGCGTGTTGTGTTCAGCACTAAAAAATGGTGGGAGCTGGGAGAGAATGAAGACTGTTCAATGAAACCAGAAGGATATTTACTACTTTTGCATGAAAATAGAGCTTTCAAGTACATGGCTAGCTTTTATGGCAGTTCTGGTGAATGTTCAGTGGGAACTGGTCACCATGAAACTTTAGAGATTATGACAAGATTTTCTACTTTTTTTAACTGATTTTTTGTCCTTCAGCCAAACACAATATGGGCTCAAGTTGCTTTTATTTGAAATGTCATTTGGTGCCAGTATTTTTTAACTGCATAATAGCCTAACATGACTATTTGAACTTATTTACACATAGTTTGCAAAAAATAAAAAGACGAAAATAGTATTCAGGTGAGCAATTAGGTTAGTATTTTCTATGTCACTGTTTATTTTTTTAAAACAGAAATTCTAAAGCTACAACAAATACTACAGACCCTTAAAGCACAGTCTGATGATACATTTGGCAGTTTAATAGATGTTACTCAAAGAATTTTTTTTAAACGTATTTTCTTTTTTAAATGGTGTTTGATTACAAGATATCTTGAGCATGTTTTGTATGTTAAATTCAAAAGTAATGCTTCAATCAGATAGTTCTTTTTCACAAGTTCAATCTGTTTTTCATGTAAATTTTGTATGAAACATCAGTGTCAAGTACCAAAATTTTAATGTGTGTGTCATTAACTCTACCTGAGACTTTCAGTGCACTGTATATAGAAGTCTAAAGCACACCTAGGAGGAAAAGATTGAATTTTTCAGATGATTTGGAAATTTTCATTCCGGTATTTGTAATAGTGACATATATATGTATATACATATCACCTCCTATTCTCTTAATTTTTCTTAAAATGTTAACTGGCAGTAAGCCTTTTTGGTCATTCCCTTTTCCATACAGGAAACATAATTTTGAAGTGGCCAGATGAGTTTATCATGCCAGTGAAAAATAATTACCCCCAACTGCCACCAGAACTTAACGATTCTTCACTTCTCGGGGTTTTCAGTATGAACCTAAATCCCTACCCCAATGTCTCCCTCCCACACTGCCACCATTTCAAAGGGCCCACAGTGACTTTTGCCGGGCATTTTCCCAGATGTTTACAGACTGTGAAGTACAGCAGAAAATCTTTTACTAGTGTGTGTGTATATATATAAACAATTGTAAATTTGTTTTAGCCCATTTTTCTAGACTGTCTCTGTGGAATGTATTGTGTGTGTGATATATGCATGTGTGTGATGGTATGTATGGATTTAATCTAATCTAATAATTGTGCCCCGCAGTTGTGCCAAAGTGCATAGTCTGAGTAAAATCTAGGTGACTGTTCATCATGACAACCTGCCTCAGTCCATTTTAACCTGTAACAATCTTCTGCATTCATAAATCTTGTAACCATGTTACCATTACAAATGGGATAGAAGAGGCAGTGGGAAAGCAGATGAGCTGTGGACTAGCAATATAGGGTTTTGTTTGGTTGGTTGGTTTGATAAAGCAGTATTTGGGGTCGTATTGTTTCCTGTGCTGGAGCAAAAGTCATTACACTTTGAAGTATTATATTGTTCTTATCCTCAATTCAATGTGGTGATAAAATTGCCAGGTTGTCTGATGTTTCTTTCAGACTTCACCAGACAGATTGCTAACAATAGATTAGGTAAGATAATTTGTTGGGCCATATTTTAGGACAGGCATAGATAAAATAACATCAGGTTCCAGTTGCTTGAATTGCAAAGCTGAGAAGTACTGCCCCTTTGTGTGTTAGCAGTCAAATCTATTATTCCACTGGCACATCATATGCAGTGATATATGCCTATAATATAAGCCATAGGTTCACACCATTTTGTTTAGACAATTATCTTTCTTTCAAGATGCTTTGTTTCTTTCATATGAAAAAAAATGCATTTTATAAATTCAGAAAGTCATAGATTTCTGAAGGCTTCGATGTGCATTTTATTTATGGACTGGTAAGTAACTGTGGTTTACTAGTAGGAATATTTCCAATTTCTACCTTTACGACATCTTTTCAACAAGTAACTTTGTAGAAATGAGCCAGAAGCCAAGGCCCTGAGTTGGCAGTGGCCCATAAGTATAAAAGTTTACAGAAACCTTGCAAGTGTCTCTTCATTTTTACATAGTTTTCCATAGAAAATGTTTGTTACATAATGCCTGTTGCAAACCTCTCCTTAGTAATATCCTGGAAAGCAATTTACTATCAAACAGGTACTTCCTACCTCTATACTCAACGAACCTATTTTGTTGTACTGAGCATTTAACTCTGTCATTCATTCCTTCATTTACCTTTCCAGTAAGTTTAATTGGGCTTCCACTATGCACCAGGCATTCTTCCAGATATTGGGGACATAGTAAACAAAACAGGCAAAGTCCCTGATCCCAAGGAGCTTGCATTCTAGGCAATAAACAATTACAGTCAATAAGCAATATGTCAGGTAGATACCTGGAGGAAGAGATTCATATATATCCAACTGTTTATTTGACATCCACAGTTGGATGGCTAGTACACCATAATATATCCGAAATGAAGCTCCTGATATCTTCCAGCCTGCACTGCCTAATATTCCTTTGCTCAGTTATAGACAGTCACATTTTTTAGGAGTTGTTCAGGATAAAAACTTTGAAGTCATTGCTCATTCCTTTTCCTCATACCTTACAGCCAACATCTCCATAAGTCCTGAGAGCCCTGTCTTCAGAATATATCCAGAACCTGACCACTTCTCTGTCTCTGCCTCTACCTCCCTACTCTGAGCACCATCTTCTCTTGCCAAGATAACCACAATAGGCTCCTGACATGCCTACTCGTTTCCAGCCTTGTAAACAGCTGTATTCCAGTTGGAGCCAGTCTCTCCTCTCCCATAAGTGATTAGGTTAGGCTAGGCTGACCAGCATCCTCTGGGAGTTTCTCAGTAAGAACTAAGTCAGAAAGAGCTATTTTCCTACTAAAGCAGGGCTGGGAGGTTGTGAGCCTGGGCGTGGATGGACACTGTGGTTGAGCATTATTAAGAAAGTCAATCTAGAGTGTCATGAAGATGAAGAAGAGCATTAAAGTCCCCAGTTCTAGCTCTCCTTGATGCTTTCTCATGGCTTCAGTAAACAAACCAACACATTTACCTTTTCACCTACACTAGTTAAATCTGGTTTTCTTTTGCTTGTAATACACACATTGTAAGACCATCTCATGTAAGTTATCTTGAGTCATCTTTTGTTGTTGTTAACTTAATAGACTTTATGTTTTTTAGAGCTGTTCTAGGTTTACAGAAAAATGGATCCAAAATTACAGAAAATTCCTACATGCCCTCCTTTCTCCCCCTTCTCCACGCAGTTTCCCCCTATTTTTTACACCTTGTATTAATGTGGCATATTTGTCACAGTAAATGAACCAATGCAATATTATTAACTAAAGATTATAGTTTACATTAAGGTTCACTCTGTGCTCGACATTCTGTGGGTTTGAGCAAATGTATAATGTCACATATTCACCATTACAGTATCATTCAGAAGAGTCCCACTGCCCTAAAAATTCCTGTGCTGCATCATTTCATCCATCCCTCCATCCCCCTCTTGATTTATCTGTTCACTCAACACAGATACCATGAACAACCATCATATTACATTGTGCTAATAGCTGGGAACAGGAAATCAGATGAATAAATAAATACATGCAGTGACGAGCTTTATGGTGGCTCAACAGACGTCAGCATAGGGGCTGGTAAAGGCACAAAGGAAAGAGTACTCAAAATTCTTTTAACTTCAGTTGGTGAACACCAGCAGACAAGTATGAGGGCCTTTGCTTCCACGACTCTCATTTTACTTTGCATGAATATTATGTCACCTCTAGGAGAAAGGCACAAGAATAAGCAATATAGTATTGTCTCTACATTGTGAGTTTTTATAAAGTCAGTAAATACATATTATTTTCCATTCAAAAGTAATTTAAAATTATCGAAATAATGAAACACAATTCCTAGATATAATTAGGAAATACCTGAGACAAATGTCAGTCTTTGACTAGTCTATTACCTCTATTGTTGTTCTTATGAGTATTACTAGTCCATGAGATAACATGGAAAACCTTCTATGTGTAGAGTGAAGGAAACATACTGCCAGCCTTCCCAAACCACTCCAAGCTCATGATTCTGAGTCTTCTATTTCTTTATTTGTAAAATAATACAGTACAGCCCTGTATTTATTGATTTTACTCCATACTTCAAAGCAAAGTTAAATCAGAGAACAAGTTCACCACAGGCAGTTGAATGTTTCTGAAATTCCAATGAGGTCTTCACAATGAAAACTCAGTGGTTTTTTTTGTTTGTTTGTCTTTTAATAATCCTACATTTGAAAAAGTTTCTGCCATAGTTTTCTCTAAATAGTAACAAAGACAAACCAGTGTCTATATTTGGTCAGCACTGATATACTTCGACTTTTTTGTTTCTAAAACTGAAAGGGGACAGACTTGGGTTCCTAGAATCAAGAAAGAATCAATGATTGAAAATAACATTGTAACTGCAAAACTGGGCTTTCCCTATGAGGCATGCTAGAATAGTTCACTTTTGATTTGATGAAGCCAGAACTCATTATATCTCCTAGTTTCCGAAGCTTTTAGCATCAATATTATTCTAGATTCTATCAGCTATATTTCTTTGGGGGTGGTAATAAATTAGGAACAGCAATGCCAACCCTAGTTAGAATCAGAAGAGTCATGGAATCTTCCTAGAGGAATATAGAGAATTCCACAATTTTTTCTCTTTTAGTGCTAAACCGCAGGACCTTTATCTTCCATTTAGTTTATCTAAATGGAACTGGTCATCTTTTACTTGAATTTGATTCTATGAAGGTGGATGCAATTGTATACTTGATGTTGTGTGATAGATTTGTCCCAGGTGGGAGTAATGACCTTGCATAGTCTGCATACTACCACATTGTCAGCCAAATCACAGGCCCAAGGCACCTCCAGAGCACAGCTCTGACTCACTCCTTTTTTTTTTTTTTTTTTTTTTTTTGTGGGGTGGGTGGTTTGTTTTGTTCTGTTTTGAGACAGTATCTCACTCTATTGCACAGGTTGGAGTGGAGTGGTGCAACCTCAGCTCACTGCAGCCTCGACCTCCTGGGCTCAAGCAATCCTCCCATCTCAGCTGCCCCAGTGGCTGGCACTACAGACACATGTCACCATACCTCGCTATTTTTTGTATTTTTAGTAGAGATGGGGTTTCACCATGTTTCCCAGGGAGGTTCAAACTCCTGGGCTCAAGAAATCCACCTGCCTCAGCCTCCCAAAGGGCTGGGATTACAGGCGTGAGCCAACCCACTCAGCCTCTTACTCACTCCATTTGTGCATCCTTTTTTCAGAATAATGCCATTTCTCCATGAACTATAGCGCTCTATTTCTCTCAGAGTATGACTTTTAGGGTTAACTTCAGTTAAGTGCTTGTGCTTTTAAAATATCCTAAAATGAGAATATCTAAGTGTGAGCAGGTAAAGGGAATACATTTGTGCCTAATGAAAAATTAATGTCACAGGTCCAACTTTTTCTCTGTGTTATCAAACCTGATAGGGTTAGGCCTGGATTGCTGTCCCTCACTCTTAGTCACAGTTCCATTGGGACAAATGGAATTCTGCTGACCAACTTAGATCTAGCAAGCAGGGCCAACCCCTGGAGCTGGGGGTAGAAGGGTGACTTCCCAAAGAAAGGAGAATTGGCCAGACACAGTGGCTCATGCCTGTAATCCCAACATTTTGGGAAGCCAAGGTGGGTGGATCACCTGAGGTCAAGAGTTCAAGACCAGCCTGGCCAACATGGCTAAACCCCATCTCCACTAAAATTACAAAAGTTAGCCAAGCATGGTGGCAGGTGCCTGTAATCCCAGTTACTCGGGAGGCTGAGGGAGGAGAATTGGTTGAACCCAGGAGGTGGAGATTGCAGTGAGCCGAGATCACTGCACTGCACTCCATCCTGGGTGACAGAGCAAGACTCTGTCTCAAAAAAAAAAAAAAAAAGAAAGAAAGAAAGAAGGAGACTTGTCTATATATCTTGCTACTCCTTATTTCAGCTCCTTTTTGACATATTTAGCTCAGTTCATTCATCAATTGTTATTAGTTTTTAAAAATAATTTTCCCTTTCAAATTATAAAAAGAATATATCAAATATGTCAATAATGTCTTTAAAACTCTTACAGAACAATAATTAATGAACAATCCATGTATATATGGAGGGAAACTCTATATATGGTGATATGGTTTGGCTCTGTGTCCTCACCCATATCTCATCTTGTAGCTCCTATAATTCCCACATGTTGTGGGAGAGACCCAGTGGGAGATGATTGAATCATGGGGGCAGGTCTTTCCCATGCTATTCTCATGACAGTGAATAAGTCTCATGAGATCTGATGGTTTTTAAAAGGGGAGTTTCCCTCCACAAGCTGTCTTCTCTTGTCTGCTGCCGTGTGAGACATGCCTTTCACCTTCTGCCATGATTGTGAGGCCTTCCCAGTCACATAAAACTGTAAGTCCAATAAACCTCTTTCTCTTGTAAATTGCCCAGTCTCAGGTATGTTTTTATCAGCAGCTTGAAAATGGACTGATACATATGGGGATATATATCTTACTTATCCAGTCCTTTGCTACCCTAAACAAGACTATGCTGTACATCATTGTCAAGTCTCCAGGGAGATTTGCATGATTTCTCTGGGAGACATAAGCAGGACTGCTGCTGGATCATAAGGTTTGTGCATAGTTAATATCACCAATTACAGCCAGGATGTCTCCAGAATGGCCACACTAGTCCTGGATTGATCCATCATTTAAGAGTTCAGCAGCTCCAGATGCCATGCAATTGCCCCAGTTTACGCTGGGACCATCACAATGCAGAAGCATACACCATTAGGGACACGTAAGCAGACACTGTCAAAGACCAGTCCAGACCCCCTTGCATCCATTTTACCAGCTCTCTTCACTCATCTCCTGCTCCAATGTTTTGGGAATTTTTTGTGGGATTTTGTTTGTGTCTCGCTCTTTTGTCCAGGCTGGAGTGCAGTGGTGTGATCACAGCTCAGTACAGCCTCGACCTCCTGGGCTCGAGAAATCCTCCCACCCCAGCCTCCTGAGTAGCTGGGACTACAGGTGTGTGCCACCACCTGACTTTTTTTTATTTTTTTACTTTTTGTTTTTAGTAGAGAGCGGGTCTCGCTATGTTACCCAGGCTGGTGTCGAACTCCTGGGCTCAAGTGATCCTTCTGCCTCTGTCCCACAAAGTACTAGGATTACAGGCATGAGCCACCATTTCCAGTCTCAGCTTCAGTGTTTCTACTGCTTAATATTTCTACCTGCAACATTCGGTGGCTCGCCCTTGGACAGTGGAGCCTCCCTAGACTGTAAGAAGAACTGCCTGGGAATTGTATGACCTCCTCCACCCTCGCCATGACCTATAGCCAATGACTTATTGGTGTGGACTTACACCAGCTCTTGTATCTCAAGGTAAACACCTCGCACCCTGGAGATCAGGCTGAGTCTGGGACTTCACCTGACAGCTCAACTTTACTTAACTTCTCTCTTTCCTTCCCGCAGCCTACTTCTTCCACTCCCTTACTAATTTCCTCTGGAAGCTGTGCCTTAACAAACCACTTACACCCAAATCCTTGGTTCAAGGTCAGCTTCAGGAAGAATCTGAGCAAAGACACACATTTCTATTTCACTACTGAACATAAATGACAAATTCCAGACATTGATCATGTTAGATTCTTCAGCATACTAAATTTGGGCTCCTATTTAAAACTACTCTTTCACTTTCTTTACTGGGCCATCTTAGTATAATATACTAAAATCTCTCTCCTAATTGACAATCCAAGCTTCCTCCCCTACAGTTGCAGTCCCAGCTGCTGTCAAAGAGCATGGCTTTTCTGCGGGACTGTTACATCGACCCCTGTAGGAGTTCCATTTCAGACTCTCGGAGGGATGGCTGTTAGGCGTTTCTGTGTCTCCAAATGTTACTCATGCCAGAAGCCAGCTGCAATTGCCCTTTAGAGAACATGCCCCTCTCAAGTAACTGTCGCATGAACATTTGAGTCATTTATGAAGCTGCAAACCAATAAGAGAGGTAACAAGATTAAGTCACAGTGGGCGGGAAAGTGCAGGCAGCAAGCATACGCTTGTGAGTGTGCAAGGAGTGTGACTGTGAGAACACTTGGGAACTTGGGCGGCAGCTGGAGGAAACAGCAGGGGTGAAGGAAAGGTGTATGTATATTCAAGAAAAAAACAACCTCAGCATTTTTAGGACAGAAGAATTGATGCCAGTGAAAGGAAAAAATTGTGTAGGGATGAAAATAAAAAGATATTTGATGGATGAAGTTCCCAGAGAAGGTGAGATGGAGAGGAAATGGCAGCCTTGGAAAGGAAGAATGTTCTTCACTGATGATCAAAAGTGCCTGTGTCTCCTGGCATAGGATTTCCTATGAGTTCCATGTCCTCTGTCTGTATGTCAGGCTTAAGGATAAAGGCCTATTTGTGCCATACATAGAAAAGTGCCTGTATTAGGCCGTTCTTGCATTGCTATAAAGATACCTGAGACTGGGTAATTTATAAAGAAAAGAGGTTTAATTACCTCCTGGTTCTGCAGGCTTTACAGGAGAGGACATGGTGCTGGCATCTGCTCAGCTTCTAGGGAGGCCTTGGGAGGGTGGAAGGTGGAGAGGGAGCAGGCATGTCACATGGCAAAAGCAGGGGCAAGGGAGAGAGAGTAGGGGGAAGGCGCCACACACTTTTAAACATTAAATCAGGTTATGAGAACTCACTATCAAGAAAACAGCACCAAGCCTTGAGGGATCTGTCTCCATGTACCAAACACCTCTCACCAGGTCTCACTTCCAATATCGGTGATATGGTTTGGCTGTCTCCCCACCCAAATCTCATCTTGAACTGTAGCTCCCATAATCCCCACTTGTCATGGGAGGGACCTGGTGGGAGGTAATTGAATCATGGGGGCAGGGTTTTCCCAGGCTATTCTCTTGATAGTGAATAAGTCTCACAAGATCTGATGGTTGTATAAAGGGCAGTTCCCCTGCACATGCCTTCTTGCCTACCACCATGTAAGATGTGCCTCTGCTCTTCCTTTGCCTTCTGCCATGATTGTGAGGCCTCCTCAGCCATGTGGAACTCTGAGTCCATTAAACCTCTTTTTCTTTATAAATTACCCAGTCTCAGGTTTTCTTCATAGCAGTATGAAAATGAACTAATACAATAAATTAGTACCAGTAGAGTTGGGTACTGCTATAAGAATACCTGAAAATGTGGAAACGACTTCAGAGCCGGGTAACTGGCAGAGGCTGGAACAGTTTGGAGGGCTCAGAAGAACACAGAAAAATGTGGGAAAGTTTGGAACTTCCTAGAGACTTGGAGGACTCAGAAGACAAGAAGATGTGGGAAAGTTTGGAACTTCCTAGAGATTTGTTGAATGGCTTTGACCAAAATGCTGATAGTGATATGGACAATAAAGTCTTGGCTGAGTTGGTCTCAGATCGAGATGAGGAACTTATTGGGAACTGGAGCAAAGGTGACTCTTTCTATGTTTTGGCAAAGAGACTGGCAGCATTTTGTCCCTGCCCTAGGGATCTGTGGAACTTTGAACTTGAGAGAGATGATTTAGGGTATCTGGTGGAAGAAATTTTTTTTTTTTTTTTGGTTGGTTGAGATGGAGTCTCACTCTGTCGCCCAGGCTGGAGTGCTGTGGCTGGATCTCAGCTCACTGCAAGCTCCGCCTCCTGGGTTTACGCCATTCTCCTGCCTCAGCCTCCCAAGTAGCTGGGACTACAGGCACCTGCCACCTCGCCCGGCTAGTTTTTTTTTTGTATATTTTTAGTAGAGACGGGGTTTCACTGTGTTCGCCAGGATGGTCTCGATCTCCTGACCTCGTGATCCACCTGTCTCGGCCTACCAAAGTGCTGGGATTACAGGCTTGAGCCACCGCGCCCGGCCGAAGAAATTTCTAAGCAGCAAAATGTTCAAGAGGTGACTTGGGTGCTACCAAATGCATTCAGTTTTACGTATTCACAAAAATATGGTTTGGAATTGGAACTTGTGTTTAAAAGGGAAGCAGAGGATAAAAGTTTGGAAAATTTGCAGCCTAATGATGCAATAGAAAAGAAAAACCCATTTTCTGAGGAGAAATTCAAGCCTGCTGCAGAAATTTACATAAGTATCAAGGACCCAATTGTAATCACCAGGACAATGGGGAAAATGTCTCCAGGGCATGCCTGAGGTCTTCATGGCAGCCCCTCCCAATACAAGTAGGGAGGCCTAGGAGGAAAACACAGTTTTGTGTGCTGAGCCTAGGGCCTTGCTGTTTTGTGCAGTCTTGGGACTTGATGCCCTGTGTGCCAACTGTGGATAAAAGGGGCCAATGTACAGCTCAGGTCATTGCTTCAGAGGGTGCAAGCCCCAAACCTTGGCAGCTTACACATGATGTCAGGCCTACAGGTGAGCAGAAGTCAAGAATTGAGGTTTGAGAACCTCCACCTAGATTTCAGAGGATGTTTGGAACCCCTGGATGTTCAGGCAGAGGTGTGCTGCTGGGCCAGAGCCCTCATGGAGAACCTCTGCTAGGGCAGTGGGGAAGGGAAATGTGGGGTGGGAGCCCCCACACAGAGTCCTCACTGGAGTACTGCCTAGTGGAGCTGTGAGAAGAGGGCAACTAGCCTCCAGTCCCCAGAATGGTAGATCCACCAACAGTTTGCACTGTGCACCTGGAAAAGCTACAGACATTCAACACCAGCAGCCAGAAGGGGGCTGTACTCTGCAAAGTCACAGCAGCAGAGCTGCCCAACACCATGGGAATCCACTTCTTGCATCAGCATGACCTGAATGTGAGACATGAAGTCAAAGGATATCATTTTGGAGCTTTAAGATTTGACTGGCCCACCGGATTTTGGACTTAGCCCCTTTGTTTTTGCCAATTTCTCCTGTTTGGAATGAGTGTATTTACCCAATGTCTGTACCCCACTGTATCAAGGAAGTAACTAACTTGCTTTTGATTTTACAGGCTCATAGACAGAAGGGACTTGCCTTGTCTCAGATGAGACTTTGGACTGTGGACTTTTGAGTTAATGCTGAAATGAGTTAAGACTTTGGGGGACTGTTGAAAAGACATAATTGGTTTTAAAATTTGAGGACATGAGATTTTGGAGGGTCCCAGGGTGAAATGATATGGTTTGGGTCTGTCCCCACCAAAATCTCATCTTGAATTGTAGCTCCCATAATCCCCACATGTCGTGGGCAGGACCTGGTGGGAGGTAATTGAGTCATGGGGGCAGGTTTTTCCCTTGCTATTCTCGTGATAGTTCATAAGGCTCATGAGATCTGATGGTTTTGTAAAGCACAGTTCCCCTGCACTTTTCTCTTGCCTGCCACCATGTAAGATGTGCCTTTGCTCCTCTTTCACCTTGGGCCATGATTGTGAGGCCTCCCCAACCATGTGGAACTGTGAGTCCGTTCAATCTCTTTTTCTTTATAAATTACCCAGTCTCAGGTATTTCTTCATAGCAGTATGAAAATGGACTAATACAATTAGGAATTACAATTTAACATGAGATGTGGGCACAGACAAATATCCAAACTATATCAGTGCCTTTTTAAATAGTGCCTTATAGGAGCATCCTGGAAAGATAACCATCCAATGCACCAGCATGAATACTTTACCTTGGCCACAATCTAGCCAGGGAACTAGGGGAAGACTCACCTAGGGCTGGAGTCAAAATGCATCTCAGTCATGCTCAAGGCTATTTTTGGGTACCAGTGGGAACATAACTGTGCAGATTTTTTTCTATAAGGAATATTCATTGCTCTGGTGGTCAAATACACACCACACACATAATTTATATTTATATATAATTTTTATGATAATGATGTTTAAACTTCCTCAGTTTAACAGTTGACTATACACTATATATCCAAGTTAAATCAAAATCTTTTCTTTATATATGTATGTTTTCTTATAGAACCAGTCAGAGAAAATACATTTCCAAGAAGCTGAAGGTGTATACTATCTGCATAACTATCCCTTAATCTTTTATTTGACAGATATGTCCTAATCTCAAAGCTGTTCCACATTAAAGAGTCTTTCTAAGTGTTCCAAATCTATCAGTTAGGGTGGCTGCAGGAGATGAAGCCCTAGGGCCATCTAACGTGCCTATCTTCCACTCCTGTGTATGTCCATGGAAAATCTGTAAAATAGTAGATTGTCCCAGCCTGGGCAACATGGCGAAACCCATCTCTACCAAAAAAATATAAAAATTAGCCAGGCATGGTCACGCATGCCTGTAGTCTCAGCTACTCAGGAGGCTGAGGTTAGAGGACTGCTTGAACCCTGGAGGCAGAGGTTGCAGTGAGCCAAGATTATGCCACTGCACTCCAGCCTAGGTGACAGAGTGAGACCCTGTTTCAAAAAAGAAAAATAGTAGACTGTTTTCTAACTCCTTCCTTCCCCTCTCACACACCTCCACCAAGTGTTAGATTCCAAATATACTTGGGCTCAATATTCACTAGGCAGAAGGGATTCTGAGTTCACTACTTTCTCCACATTGTTCCCCTATTTCTCAGATCCAGTATCATTTTAAATATCCAACAATTACATTAAGAATTGCAAAACTCCTTGGACTTGGTTAGGTGGTACAGCCACCCATTTTTGTAATCAGCCCAGAATTTCAGGCCTTTTTCAATCAAAATATAGAAGGATCATGGGAGCTTAATATTCTACTGAACCATGAATTGGTTGAGGCAAAATAATGGCATTACCTCTGACCATGCATGGAATTACTCATCATTTCATCAGGTTGTTGCAGAATACTCCAAAGAATATTCTGTGGTTACGCTCATGAACTCTCATCCAGAAATTATGCTGCATGGTATACAATCCTACAAGATTTTGCCTCTGTTGATCACACAGTATACAACAAGTTAAAGGTGGTTGTCCTGATTTCAGGTCTCTCCTTGGAGAGATCTTATTTGACCCTACAATCTAAACTAGTCACTGAGTCACCCTATCATATCACTGTTTAAATTCTCTGCATAGGCTGGGCGTGGTGGCTCACATCTGTAATCCCAGCACTTTGGGAGGCCAAGGTGGGTGGATCACGAGGTCAGGAGTTCAAGACCAGCCTAGCCAACATAGTGAAACCCCATCTCTACCAAAAATACAAAAAAAAAAAAAAAATAGCCTGGTGTGGTGACAGGCACCTGTAGTCCCATTTACTTGGGAGGCTAAGGCAGGAGAATCGCTTGAACTCAGGAGGCGGAGGTTGCAGCGAGCCAAGATTGCACCACTGCACTCCAGCCTGGGTGACACAGTGAGACTCTGTCTCAAAATTCTCTGCATAGCACATGCTGCTAAACAATATTTTTCTTGCTCATTTAATTGTTTGCCTACTGCTTGTCTCCTTCCACTAGTTAAAGGACCTGCTCTATCTTATTTATTGTGATATTCCCAGTGCCTAGAATAATTCTGGATGCCATGTAGTAAGCCCCCAGTATGTATATGTTAAGTGAACTAAATCAAGGTGTTACAATAGGAAATGGCAAAGGTTGCCTAGAACTTCCATGAGGCTACATTTAATGGTCAGAGAAAGCCTCCCTGTGGAGGTGATTTTTGGGGGAAACCTAGATAATGACATTTAGGTAAGAGTACAAGGGTTTGATCATTATGTTGACCTGCAGATTTTAGTTTTCATATGAAACTGTTTTTTAAACAAAGGCCATTATAACTATTCTAAGAATGACCAGAAAAACTGTGAGACTGGCCAAGATTCCAACAGAACAGGTATAGGACCTAGACCTTCAGTGTGGGTTTAAAAGTGATAGTAAGAAAAATCATCTTAAATGCCTCTCTAAACATTTTTCTTTTCAGTAATCCAGGGTTTTTTTAATCCCTAAAACCCTATCCACCATTAAGATATGAGAGGAGAAGACAGAGGAAACACCCAGAACAACAAAGTCATCAGTGGAGGATTTCAAAACCATTGATGAAAGAAGTGTCTACCAGATTGAGGAGAGGGCACGCACCCGTCCCGAGCAGCAGGAGAGCTTGGCAGGGAGCAAAGTGCCCGCCCTGCCTGGATTCTTTCGGATCTCAACGGTCCCACTCTGGACACCTAAGATTTAGCCAGTGGAGGGGTTGAATGTGGAGCCAGAAATGAGGCAGAGAAGAGAGATAAGCTAGAAACCTCAAAGTGGCGAGTAGTGCCCTGGGTGGAAAAGGGCCCTCAGGCACTGCAATTCTTCTCTGGGACAGGGGGGCAGACCACCACATCACACATAGTGCCTGCTGGCCTAAACCAGCATGGGGGTTTGCAGCAGAGGAGAAAGAAGCATGAGTTGTTAGAGAGAACTGTATTAGCCATCCTCAAGTTTCCTACACTTTCCCTTGCCCTATAGAAAAGAGCTAGAAGCTCCTACTTGTTTCTAGAGAAAGTCATAGAAGCTAGCCAAGAGTCAGGAATCTATGATCTCATCTTTGGGTCACTACAGAGAGAGGTGAGATGACACTGAAGGCCTCAGGTTACACAGGGTAGGCCAGAAAGCTAATGGAGGACAAAACTGACATTTTATCAGCACAGTGAGGATAGAAGTCAAGTGAGGTGATCCTCAAGCTGATAAGCAACTTCAGCAAAGTCTCAGGATACAAAATCAATGTGCAAAAATCACAAGCATTCTTATATACCAATAACAGACAAACAGAGAGCCAAACCATGAATGAACTCCCATTCACAATTGCTTCATAGAGAATAAAATACCTAGGAATCCAATTTACAAGGAATGTGAAGGACCTCTTCAAGGAGAACTACAAACCACTGCTCAATGAAATAAAAGAGGACACAAACAAATGAAAGAACATTCCATGCTCATGGATAGGAAGAATCAATATTGAGAAAATGGCCATACTGCCCAAGGTAATTTATAGATGCAATGCCATCCCCATTAAGCTACCAATGACTTTCTTCACAGAATTGGAAACAACTACTTTAAAGTTCATATGGAACCAAAAAAGAGTCCACATTGCCAAGACAATCCTAAGCCAAAAGAACAAAGCTGGAGGCATCATGCTACCTGACTTTAAACTATACTACAAGGCTACAGTAACCAAAACAGTATGGTACTGGTACCAAAACAGAGATATAGACCAATGGAACAGAAAAGAGCCCTTGGAAATAATACCACACATCTACAACCATTTGATCTTTGACAAACCTGACAAAAACAAGAAATGGGGAAAGGATTCCCTATTTAATAAATGGTGCTGGGAAAACTGGCCAGCCGTAAGTAGAAAGCTGAAACTGGATCCTTTCCTTACTCCTGATACAAAAATTAATTCAAGATGGATTAGAGACTTAAATGTTAGACCTAAAACCATAAAAACCCTAGAAGAAACTCTACGCAATACCATTCAGGACATAGGCATGGGCAAGAACTTCATGTCTAAAACACAAAAAGCAATGGCAACAAAAGCCAAAATTGACAAACGGGATCTAATTAAACTAAAGAGCTTCTGCACAGCAAAAGAAACTACCGTCAGAGTGAACAGGCAACCTACAGAATGGGAGAAAATTTTTGCAATCTACTCATCTGACAAAGGGCTAATATCCAGAATCTACAAAGAACTCAAACAAATTTACAAGAAAAAAACAAACAAACCCATCAAAAAGTGGGCAAAGGATATGAACAGACACTTCTCAAAAGAAGACATTCATACAGCCAACAGACACATGAAAAAATGCTCAGCCTCACTGGCCATCAGAGAAATGCAAATCAAAACCACAATGAGATACCATCTCACACCAGTTAGAATGGCAATCATTAAAAAGTCAGGCAACAACAGGTGCTGGAGAGGATGTGGAGAAATAGAAACACTTTTACACTGTTGGTGGGATTGTAAACTAGTTCAACCATTGTGGAAGACAATGTGGCGATTTCTCAAGGATCTAGAACTAGAAATACCATTTGACCCAGTCATCCCATTACTGGGTATATACCCAAAGGATTATAAATCATGCTGCTATAAAGACACATGTACACGTATGTTTATTGTGGCACTATTTACAATAGCAAAGACTTGGAACCAATCCAAATGTCCATCAATGACAGACTGGATTAAGAAAATGTGGCACATATACACCATGAAATACTATGCAGCCATAAAAAGGATGAGTTCATGTCCTTTGTAGGGACATGGATGCAGCTGGAAACCATCATTTTCAGCAAACTATCGCAAGAACAGAAAACCAAACACCGCATGTTCTCACTCAGGTGGGAATTGAACAATGAGATCACTTGGACACAGGAAGGAGAACATCACACACCGGGGCCTGTTGTGGGGTGGGGAGAGGGGGGAGGGATAGCTTTAGGAGATATACCTAATGTAAATGACGAGTTAGTGGGTGCAGCACACCAACATGGCACATGTATACATATGTAACAAACCTGCGTGTTGTGCACATGTACCCTAGAACATAAATTATAATTTAAAAAATAAAATAAAAAAAGAATGGCCGTAATTAAAAAAATCAACAAATAATAAATGTTGGTATGGATTCGGTGAAAAGGGAACACTTCTATGCTGCTTGGGGAGAATATAAATGGTACAACCACTATGAAAAACAGTGTGGTGATTCCTTAAAGAACTGAAATTAGAACTACCGTTTGATCCAGTAATCCCATTACTGTATATCTTCCCAGAGGAAAAGAAGTCATTACATGAAAAAGATACTTGCATGCACATGTTCATAGCAGCACAATTTGCAATTGCAAATATACAGAACCAGCCCAAATGCCCATCAATCAATGAGTGGATAAAGAAATGTTGTATATATCTATATGATGTAATACTACTCAGCCATAAAAAGGAATGAATTAATGGCATTCACAGCAACCCGGAAGGAACTGGAGACTATTATTCTAAGTGAAGTAACTCAGGAATGGAAAACTAAACATCATATATTCTCACTCATAAGTGAGAGCTAAGCTATGAGGATACAAAAGCATTAGAATGATACAATGGACTTTGGGGACTCAGAAGAAAGGGTGGGAGTGGGGTGGGGGATAAAAGACTACAAATTGCATTCAGTGTATACTGCTCAGTTGCTGGGTGCACCAAAATCTCAAAAATCACCACTAAAGAACTTACTCATATAACCAAATATCACCTGTTCCCCAAAAACCTACAGAAATAAAAGATTTTTTTTTAATGTAAAAAGAAAAAAAAAAAGAAGTCAAGTGAGGTGAGTACATATCTCAACTGGTGATCAACAGGGAAACAAGAGAACCACATCACTTGGGCAAGGAGCCCTTCCCCAAAGCCGGAAGGTAAATAAGCTCCCTTCTGCACCCAGACACCATCTTGGGCATAAGAAAAAGGAAGGAAGACCCTTCAGAAAATAAAACAGCTCCAAAAGGGAGTTTGGATTTTAAATTGCTTAAATATGATTATATATACAACCACAAAAATAAAGCAGTTAAATTGGAATAGGTTCATTTACCTTCAAATCACACACTTTAAAAAAAAAAATAGTTTTCTAAAATCATTGGAAATTTAAGTAGCTCCAGTGTTAGCTGAGGTCAGTCATAGAAATGCAGATGCTAGGCTTGTTGCAGACTCACTCCAGGTTAATTCAATTTGGGCTTTACTCTGTATAAAGTGCAAGTGTCCACTTCTAATGTTTCAGTTTGAAATGCTCAAGCTTGCTCAGTTCAACTCACCACCCTCCTGACTAGGTGTCCAAGGAGTCCTTTGGTCTTAGAGTTGTCCTGGAGACAGAGGTAGGCTACAAATCAGGGAGCAGCTTCCTCTGATTGCTGTGGAGTAAAGGAGAGAGGACTCAGCTGGGCACCCACAGTGGCTGTGATTCACCTGCAGGACGCTTAAGGCCAGCACTGAAGCTCCCAGTACAGACCAGGACCATCAGGGTGGGGTGTGGAACTTCTCTGGCAGTGACCTCCCTGCTAGCTCTTGTGTTCACCTCCACACATACACTTCTTCCCCGTTCCTCAGCCAATTTAACCTATGTCCCCTTTCTCCTGTTGCCACAGCAGAAAAATTCTATTTTCTCTTTCTCTGACACAGTAGCTATTAATGGTTAACAGGAATGATAATCCATTAAACCTGAACCCCAGAGCATTGATTCCTTTCCTCAAAGTCAGGAAGAGCTTTCTCCAGAAACAGTATTTCCAGATCTCCCATTCCTGAAAGAGAAGGGAGAGGTTTGCTTTCCACGCTAAAGAAGGTTGCCCAAACATTCACTACTACCTTCCTCCCATGCCCAACAAGACAAATGACTTCCAGAGAAAAGGGAGAGAAGAAAGAAAGAGAAAGAGAAAGAGAAAGAAAGAAAGCTTGAAGGAAGGAGGAAAGCAGGAAGGAAGGAAAGAAGGAAAAGGAAGGAAGAAAAGAAAGAAGGGAAGACAGAGAGAGAAAGAAAGAAAAAAAAGAAAGAAAGAAAGAAAAAGAAAGAAAGAAAGAAAGAAAGAAAGAAAGAAAGAAAGAAAGAAAGAAAGAAAGAAAGAAAGAAAGANAAAGAAAGAAAGAAAGAAAGAAAGAAAGAAAGAAAGAAAGAAAGAAAGAAAGAAAGAGAAAGGAAGGAAGGAAGGAAGGAAGGAAAGAAAGAAAGAGAAAGAAAGAAAGAGGGAGGAAGGAAGGAAGGAAGGAAGGAAGGAAGGAAGACAAATCCAAGATAAGTTTGGGGGCCAAAACAGATTATCTCTAGTAAAACAAGGTAGTTAACCAAAAAAGAGAAAATAAGGGATTCAGACAAATGGGGGCCCCAACCCAGGAAAAAGGCAAAGAGACATCCCATAATAAGAATGAAGAGAAGGCCCGGCATGACAGCTGACAGCCACAGGCCTAGAGAAGCCAGTCTAGACTGCAGCGGGAGGGCAGAAAGCTCTGGAAGGGAGGTTTGGTCTCCAGGAGGAAACAGAATTAGTAGATTACCTAATATTGTCCAAATTATGACATTGCTGTATTTGTGGTAATCAGAGAAGGGAAAGCGTGTATGTCTATGCATGTGTGTATCTCTGTGTGTATCTACATGAGTGTGTGTGTGCGTGCGTGTGTGTGTGTAAGGGGGCAAGAAAGAGACACAGAGAGAGAGAAACTAGAGAGAAAGAGAAAGATTGAGGTAAGACCCCATCTACCCTGAAAAGAAGCCAATAAATAATGTCTGAAATTGATAAATCCAGGGAAATGGCAGCATAGCCATGTTGTTCAAAAACATGGCGTCAAACACCAGCATGAGCAATTAGACAGTTGAAAGTGGTTGCTTCAGGGGAGTGGGCATCAGGAGAAGTGAAGGTTGAGCAAGGGCTTCTGCTTTTCATTTAAGCTGTGGAGGATTAAAGATGGCCACAAGTGACACCCTTCACGTGGAGGGATGGGGCACATCTTCCATCCCCAAGAATTTGGGCTGGCCTCTGCTACTTACCAATAACGTACCAGTGGACAGGACAGTTCCCCATGATCAGTCTTGCTTTTTAAGAGGATTAGAAGCTTCCACCATGGTCTCTTGAATCCATGAATCATAATTCCAGAAGACCAAACACATTGCTCAAGAAAACACGTGGACAGGCCCTGAGACTGCAGAAAAAGAGAGAAAGAACTAGCTCAGCCCAAACTTCTGGCCACCCAGATTGATCAACCGGCATTCTAAACAAATAGCCCTCTGTGAGGTAAGGTGTTGTGGGAAATGGTAGCTGTGCCAGTCTGGTTGCCCAGTAGCCAACCCTTAGCAAATAGTGACATCTCTAACACTTCGGTTTAGAATGTGGAGATACTTGGGCCTGGCGGAGTGGCCCATACCTGTAATCCCAGCACTTTGGCAGGCCGAGGTGGGTGGATCCACAGGGTGGAAGCGGGCATGAGCAAGTTGCTCAAGAGCCCAGTTACAGAATTTTTGGGGGTTTAAACACACTCTAGAAGTTTCCACTGGTTACTTGGTGTATGCTCTATGTAAATGAAGAGGCTAAAGTGAAGTTAAAAAGTTATTTACTTGGTGTATGCCCTATGTAATGAAGAGGATATTTTCTGTCATAGCTAAAGTGTTTCTTTTGATTTAGTTCTAGGAAGTCTTTAGGTTCCCTGCCTCCAGGTCCTATTCTCCTGCCTCAGGATGACAGTATCACAATGGGAAAGCCTCATCTTCTGACCGAGACGGGACCCGGCAGAACTATCTAGAAACTGCAGTACAAACCAGAAGGGCAGCATGGGCCTCGCTTCATTTTATATTTGGACTATGTATGACATAAAGGTTTTTTTACCTTCTAATTGTCTTCCTTTTATTATTTTGCTGACTATAGAGAAATACACTTTTAAGATATTAAGATGCTCTGTGTGTTTAATTACACAAGCTGGGAAGGGACACCATTTTTTAAAAGATGTTCTTGGCCGGGCGCGGTGGCTCAAGCCTGTAATCCCAGCACTTTGGGAGGCCGAGATGGGCGGATCACAAGGTCAGGAGATCGAGACCATCCTGGCTAACACGGTGAAACCCCGTCTCTACTAAAAACACAAAAAACTAGCCGGCGCCTGTAGTCCCAGCTACTCGGGAGGCTGAGGCAGGAGAATGGCGTAAACCCAGGAGGCGGAGCTTGCAGTGAGCCGAGATCGCGCCATTGCACTCCAGCCTGGGGGACAGAGCAAGACTCCGTCTCAAAAAAAAAAAAAAAAAAGATGTTCTTTACAGAGCCTCTGTCTTCCTGTTCTATTGTGCTATTATCGCATTCTGAGCTTTCAAGGAAAGCAGTTGCAGGTTGACTCCTGGCCTCTAGCGATCTTCCTGCCTCTTTCTCCCAAAGTGCTGGGATTACAAGGCATGAATCCCAAATGTAGCTGCAGGATGGTTGCAACTGATTTCCACTGAACTCCTGGTTTCTGTTTCTGAATGCTGTATCTTTTTAAGTTCTTTATTTTTTTCTCCAGTAAACATCCCTGGGTAATTTTTTAATGGAAAAAAAATGACTATTTTGAAAATATTGGAAAATGTCTTTATTTTTTCCCTGTACTGGATTGATAGTTTGGCTGGGTAACAAATTCTAGGTACAGAGTCATTTTCTTTCAGAAGTTTGAAGGTATTGCTTGTGTCCTCATTATCCGTATTTGTTGATGAGACATTTAACAATCACATTTTTATTTAAAATGATATATTATTTTATTCTCTCTTCACACATTTGTGATTTTTCTCTTTGTCCTTGAAACTTTGTGACTTATTTGTGCCCTCTGACAAGCTCCCTAATGTACTTTTATTTAGTTAGTTATTTTTTTTAGAGACAGGGTCTCACTCTGTTACCCAGACTGGAGTGCAGTGTCACAATCATAGTTCACTATAACCCTGGACTCCTGGGCTCAAGCAATCCTCCCACCTTAGCCTCCCTGAGTAGCTCGGACTACAGGCACATGCCACCATGTCCAGCTAAGTTTTTTTTTATTTCTGTAGAAATGAGGTCTCGCTATGTTGCACAGTTTGGTCTCAAATTCCTGGCCTCAAGTGACCCTCCCACCTCTGCTTCCCAAAGTGCTGAGATTACAGGAATGAAACCCAAATGTAGTATTTCTCTCATGCAAGATTGTAACTTCACCTTTCTGACATTATGACTTGGGGAATCTAACTCATGACAAAGCCCATAGTTATTTGATACTCCCATTGTCAGACACTCCATTTCTACTGTGGTAGCATTCTAGAAGCTGTTTTTCAAATGGTGAGTACCTCTCTGATACGCTAATTTGTGCTCATTCTAGATGTCTTTCCTGCATACCACTTACTAGGGCTTTCCAGAAACTCTACACATCATCCCTACCCAGCATGATTACTCCTAATTCCATTGGATATGCCTGGTCTTCTGGCCTAAGTAGTAAAGTAGCTTGCACTACAGGCTGCACCTGCTTCTGAGTCTTCTTTGAGCTCCACTCAAAATAGTCTCCCAACTTACCTAAGAAATTAGAGCAGTATTCTGAAGTAGAATATGTACTGTCACTGCAGCCCAAAGAGGCCCATTGCTACTGTGCTCTTTTTTGGGGGTGAAAAGTTTGAAGTACAATAATATTTGCTTTACCTTAAAGGGGATATCCCTGCATAGCCCAAACCACTGAGTCCCTAAAATCTTCATAAGTATGGCAGACCCCTAAATCATTGTAGGATTTATCTCCCAGGCTATGACCCAAGACCCATGGGTCTTGCCAAGGTATCCAGAGTACTTCCCACTTCCTTGCACCAACACAATTAACATGATGTCATCAATATAATAAATACTATGATGCTCTGTGGAACGTTAAGATACACAAAGTTCCTTCCTACTATACTGTGACAAAAACCTGAAGAGTTAAAATAACCTTGCAGCATGGAATATATTTTGCTGTCTTTTCTGCATAAATATCCTCTGCTTTGATCCTCTTTCCAGAAGGGAAAAGAAAACATTTGCCAGATCAACAACTGAAACCAGCGTCGCAAAATTATAACTGAGACATTGAAAGAGATCTGACCTAACCGACTCCATCTTGCTTCTAACCTCCAAGCTGTCCTTGTTTGTTCCTGGGTGTAGGCTGATCTAACTCTGGGAGAAACTTAGTTTACAGTTGAGAACAAAGATGATAACAGCCCTCTCCCAAAACAAATCCACTTCTTGCCTGGGGACTAGACTGCCTTTGTAAGACTAACAAATTAGCCAAAAGATGAGAAATTATGGTTTAGGAGTCATGCAGCTGGAGACTACAAGATTCTGAACCTCCTCAAATTGCTCTTGGGGATAACATGACCCTTACAAAGCTAAGATCAGTGTTTGAGATATTTTGCAGACTCTGCACTCGATGGATCAACTGGCACACTCAGATCAATAAACTGGCTCATCTGATCTTGTAACCCTCACTCAGGAACCAACTCAGTGCAAGGCAGCTTCAACTCCCTGTGATTTCATCTCCGACCCAACCAGTCAGCACTCAGAACTCATTGGCTGCCACCCACCCACCAAATTATCCTTAAAACATCTGATCCTCAAATGTATGGGGAGACTGATGTGAGTAATAACAAAACTCAGGTCTCCCTCACAGCCAGCTCTGTGTGAATTACTTTCTCTATTGCAATTCCCCTGTCTTGATAAATCAGCTCTGTCTAGGTAGTGGGCAAGGTGAACCCACTGGGCAGTTATGCAACCACATACCAAGTGCCAGAGGCTGGACCTGGACCTGTGATACTATGCTCTAATAAGATACTGCTTTGGGGGCTACCATTTGGCTCAGTTCATCATCACCCATCTTGATCCATCTGATTTTTTTCAGGGATGATAGCAGTAAACTGAATGGGAATATGATGGGAACCACCATTCCTGCATTCTTTAAATATTCAAAAATGGTATTAATTTCTGCAATTCCACCCAGGATATAATATTGCTCTGATTTATTGTCTTGGCTTGGAGAAACAATCTCAGGGATGATAGGATTTTAGAATAGCAGAAGCCAAGTAGTTGCCTTAACCAATTGGCCCTTCCTACCCATAAAGGTTCTTACTCACAGGTCAGTGAAACAATATGAGCATTCTCCCAATTGCAAAGAATATCAATCCCAATTATGCCCAAGAGGACTGGGGAAATGATCACAGGTTGGATCTCTGGACCCATTGTACATATTGTTAGGTAGATCTGGGCCAAGACTCCACGTGTCTCCTCTGTAATCATGGAGCCATGAAAGCATTTTCAGATCCCCTGATACCAGCATCAGTTCAGATCCTATGTCCAAAAGCTCTCGAAAGTCTTCCTCTTTCTATAGCATACAATTACTCTGTTAAACAGCTACAGTTTCCTTTGAGTTAGGATTGATATAAGCATATTGTATATGTTTGCAGTGGCATTGAGGGGTCTTTCCTTAGGCAGACATAGTCTCTCCTCCAATTGGTGGTCTCTGATCACAAGAATTGACCAAGCTGGAAACTGGACCAGAGATTGCAGTTTTCCAATATGGTAGCTGATATCCGTTTTCTTCACAGCAGCTCTTGATATTTTTTTCTGTGTGTATAAGCCAAGCAATGTTCTAGCTCACCCTTTATCTCATTCACCCCAGGAAAAATAGAGTCTCTTAGACATTGCCACAGATCTGTGCAGGACTCAGTGCCCAGATGCAACTCTGGTCTTTCTGCCTGACGTGATAATTACATTCACCATGATACTGATGGTTAAATGCTACTACCTGACCTCTGCTATTCTGGAATTACATCATCACAATTGACACTCTAGAACTCAGTTCCACACAGAATGGAGCCTTAGGCATCCTGCCATTGGGGTGTACCACTCCGATCTCCTTTAAAGGAAGAAATTGCCATGAGGAATGTAGTTATCTGACAGCCTCCAGCTGCCTCAACTTTGAGGTCCTTTGCAGCATTCACTCAAAGTCCACATAGTCCTGGTCAAAGACTAAACATGGCAAAGTTTCTAGAGCTGGTCCATTCTTGCTCATTACGGGATTCCTCTAATGGAAAATCTTTCCCCAAGGGCTCCCCACCAGCCTAGCCAAACTTTCTCTGAGACTCTTAGCTATTATGATGCTACTTCCACAAGGTTCTTGTTGCTATCTGGCTATTGAGTGATTCAGTCCCACTAAACAATGTCAACCTGATTGTCCTTCTTAGTTTTTAAGAAACAGGGTCTTGCTCTGCCACCCAGGTTGGAGCACAGTGGTGTGATCATAGCTCACTATAGCTTCCAACTCTTGGGCCTTAGCAATACTCCTGCCTCAGCCTCCCAAGGAGCTACGGCTGCAGGCATCCGCCACCACTGATTGAGAGCCACTTCCAGTACTCACTGTCTTGGACACAGACTTGAGTGAAAGTGCAGGTAGTTTATTTGGGAAATGATCTCAGGAAGCAGGTAATGAAGTAGGAGAGATAAACGAAAGGTTCTGTCTAGAAGTTCTGAAGGAGAAACTATCCCAGGTCCCTCTCCTAGCTTGTAGTGGCTGCAGGTAATCCTTGCTGATCTTGGGCTTATGGATCCATCACTTCAATCTCTGTGTGTCTTCACATGGCTTCTTCCCTGTGTATGTTTGTGTCTCTGTGTCCAAGTTTCCATCTTCCTATAAGGCACAAGTTATTGGATTAGGGACCATCCTAATTCAGTATGGCCTTATCTTAACTTGATTACATCTGCAAAGACTCTATTTCCAAATAAAGTCACATTCTGAGGTTCCTGGGAGACATGGATTTGGGGAAACACTCTTCAACCCAGTACAGGCTCCAAAGACAAATAACTAATCACATAGTTCTGTCCTTTTGGCCACATGGATATGTGGCTTCAGGGACCAACAGAGTATCTGTTGTTATACACATTATCTTGTTATAATAACTGTTATTATGCACATTTATCATGATTTACATCATTGGATAAGTGAACAGTCGAAGTGTTCTCCTAACATGTGCCAGAGCCAAAGTACAATGGTAAACCAGGCCAAGAGCATTCTTTAGTTCAGTGATTTCCAAATCCTTTACCCACAGAATCCTTTGTTCAAATGACATTTTATTAGGGGTGTTCAGACAAACATAATGGATGAAAGCTGTTCTTGCAGAAACAGGGCTGGCAGGACCAGAGGCTCCCCGCTCCTGGGTCAGATTATGCAGTAAGGAGCTTCACAGAATATGACTGGAAATCCACATACCCATTTTTCTGTTTAATTCAGGAAGCAGTTGCTAAACACAACTAACAGAGCAAAGTAAGTACGTAGGGCTAAGAGAAGAGGTAGAGAGAAGAACAAAATGAATTGAGGAAAGACTAGAAAGGAGATTGCTGTGGGCACTTTAAGTATTTGGATCCAAAAAGGAGAGGAAAAGTCTGAGAATACCAATATGTGGCTTCCTGGAGATCCCAGAAGAAAAGGTAAAAGGATGAAGAGGAAAGGGAAGGAAGAAGCTACTTATACAATGATTTAAAGTGGTAGTTGGTGTTTTATGGCTTCTTGGATAAAGCTCTAAAGTTTCCGGAGTCAACTTCGAGTCAATTAGCTACACAGGGCAAGCATGTTTACACTGAATGGCTTAGAGATCTTCCCAAATAAGTAGATAAACAGAAGACTTGAGTCTCCAGCCTCATGAATCTAATACCTTTTGTGAGCATTTAGCTTGTATACAAAGCCAAATAAAAGCATTCTATCTAAATAAATTGATAATAATTTATATCTTCTGATCTCTCCAAAGAGAAATGTTTATATGTGGAGAAAATAAATAAATAACATGACGTTTAAAGGAATAAACAATTCTACCCCACAACACACAGGGCAAAGTGAGATACTAAGCCATTCAATGAGTCTAGCGTCTTTACCAAAGAGGGAATGTATCTGTCAAGATGCCAATGGATTAAACTTTTCTAAGAAAACATTTTAATTTGTTGTCGGAAATAGTTTTATATCTAACTTATTGATTCTCACATGTTGAAACTAGCTGAGCCTAATAAGGAACTAAGTATAAGTTGGAAACCATTCGGCTATCAAAATACTGCTAAGTAGTATTACAATAATGTCATGAAAATGCCTGAGTAAGATATTTTGTTCAGCAAATGCTATGCCACCAATACCACCTCAATGACTAATTTCTTTCAGTGCAAGGTTCTCCTTGTACAGGCGACTCTTAATCTTTTTTGGATCATGGATCCCTTGGAAGTCTAGTGAAGAAATCTCTTCAATGCATTTTTTCATGCATAGAATTATATGAACACCAATTACATTAAAACATAGTTATTAAAATAATTTTTAAAAAACAAATCTGTGATGAGACAATATATGTTCTCTTTATTAACACATTAGATAATAAAATCTAGGGGCAGGTTATCTAACTATCATAATTTCGCATAGTGATGGGCATAGGTGGTTTTTGTTTTTTGAGTTTTGCTTTTTTGTTTTTTGTTTTTTGTTTTTTGTTTTGGCGGGGGGGTACCAAATCTTGCTCTGTCACCCAGGCTGGAGTGCAGTGGTGCAATCTTGGCTCACTGCAACCTCTGCCTCCCAGGTTCAAGTGATTCTCCTGCCTCAGCCTCCCGAGTAGGTGGGATTACAGGCATGCACCACCACGCCTGGCTAATTTTTGTATTTTTAGTAGAGATGGGTTTCACCATGTTGGCCAGTCTGGGCTCTAACTTCTGACCTCAAGTTATCCACCCGCCTTGGCCTCCCAAAGTGCTGGGTTTACAGGCATGAGCAGCTGCCCCCGGCCTGAGCATAGATAGTATTTTGTGAGATTTGTCAGTAACTAATATGATTTGAATATATCTGTGATTTCTATTGGTGACAAAGTCATAGGTACTGCTAGTACCACTGTGATGTGTTTTTTATATTCATAACTGAAGCAAATGTTAATTTTAAGTTGGAAATGAATAAAAATAAAAATGCAATTCTTTTCCATCCACATACTTAGACCCCCAGTCTCTCACTCCTCCATGAGGCTCTCTTTGATTTCAAAAGTTCTCCTTTTCTCAATGGCCACGAGGGGCAAGAGGCCTGGATGAAGAAATACCCTCAGAAACTCCCACTCTTCTGGTTCCTGCCCAAGGCTGCACTAATAAAAGTTATTCATACCTACCTGCACCATCTTGGCTGGGAAGTCAAGGTATAGCAGAAGACTGAGTGTCTGGGCTACCCCACCTGGCACCTGGGGAAGGAGGCTATTGACACCAGTATCAGAGATTCAGAGTAACAGAGATGGAAGGGAGGGTAGAATTTATCTGGTGTCTGTTAGGAAAGCACAGCGCAGGGCAGTAGTGAGAGAGGGGCTTCACAGGCACTGCAACTGACCAAACCACTGCAGTCTCCCAAGTGGGGCAAGCACTGCAGTGGCCTGAATGTTTGTGTCCCACAAAATGCATATATTGAAGCTTTATCCCTACAGTGATGGTGTTAGGAGGTGCGACCTTTAGAAGCGATCAGGTCATGAGTGTGAAATCTTCATGAATGAGATTAGTGCCCCTATTAAAGGGACCCCAGAGATCTTTCTTGCTTTCTTTCCTCCATATGAAGACACAAGAAGAAGATAGCAGCCTGCAATCCAGAAGAGGGCCCTCACCAGAACCTACCATGCTGGCACCCAGACCACACTTCCAGTCTCTGGAACTGTGAGAAATAAGGTTCTGTTGTTTACAAGCCATGCAGTCTACTATAGTTTGTTAGAGCAGTGTGGACGAACTAAGTCAGGTACCCCAGGGTGTTTCATGTGCTATGTCGAGAGGCCAAACATGTGCATTTGTTCAATGTCTCACTTATGGGAGGCCACTTTGTGCTAGGCGCTGTGCAAGATGCTGAGAGTAGACACCTTGGCTCTCATGGATCTGGAGCCTGGCACCTTCACTGCAGTCTGGTGACTGCATGAAATGCCCAGAGTCCCTCTATCTGATATATAAAAAAAAAGAACAGAGAAGCCAGACAGTCCACAGCAGGGTGTGGTGACTGATGCCTGTAATCCCAGCACTTTGGGAGGCCAAGGTGGGCAGATCACTTGAGGTCAGGAGTTTGAGACCAGCCTGGCCAACATGGTGACACCCCATCTGTACTAAAAACACAAAAATTAGCTGGGTGTGGTGGTGCACGCCAGGAGAGTGTGCTACTCAGGAGGGTGAGGCAGGAAAACCGCTTGAACCTGGGAGATGGAGGTTGCAGTGAGCCGAGATCATGCCACTGCACTACAGCCTGGGCAACAGAGCAAGACTCCATCTCAAAAAAAAAAAAAAAGAAAAGAAAAGAATAGAATAGAGAATAAAGAAGACACAGTTGTTCCTAGAATAACTTCTGTTTATTTTCAGCCAACTGGGAACAAATAAAATCCAGGCCAAATTATTTTTGTCATTTAGCTTCAAAGACAGACAGCACTGCCATACATAACTCCAAAGATGTGTTGTCTTTGTCCCTGTGTGTCACGCTACTAGCAGCATAGAGGGCTTCCCTCACAGCTTATTCTGTTACCTAAAACCAAAGATTCCAGGGCTACAAGTGATCTTTAAAAATCATCTAGTTGGCTGGGCGCGGTGGCTCACGCCTGTAATCCCAGCACTTTGGGAGGCTGAGGTGGGTGGATCACCTGAGTTCAGGAGTTCAAGACCAGCCTGCCCAACATGGCGAAACCCCATCTCTACTAAAAATACAAAAAACTACCTGGTCGTGATAGCAGGTGCCTATAATCCAAGCTACTTGGGAGGCCAAGGCAGGAGAATCGCTTGAACCTGGGAGGTGGAGGTTGCAGTCAGCCGAGATCACACCACTGCACTTTAGCCTGGGTGATAAGAGCAAAACTCCGTCTCAAAAAAAAAAAAAAAAAAAAAAATCATCTAGTCCTACCCCCTCTCTTGCAGAAGAGAAAACCAAATCCAAAAAGGTTAAATGAATTGCTAAAAGTTGAATCTCTAGCTAGGAGCTAGAATGCAAGTGCCCAGACCTTGTTGTAGTCCTGATGTTATATTGTCAATGGGATCTCTATGCTAATTTCAGCATTAAAAGCCTCCACACATGCACTGAATGGGTCCATCCACATACAGCAGCTGACTTACACATTTTCACTCAAGAGATCGTTGTTTCCCACTATCCTTTATAACAACTATTCCATGACAACTAAAGAATTGATGATAGATATAAAAGATAGAGTGAAGGTGATGGTTAACTTTTTTTTTTTTTCGAGACAGAGTCTTACTTTGTCACCCAGGCTGGAGTGCAGTGGCACTATCTCAGCTTACTGCAACCTCTGCTTCCCGGGTTCAAGTGATTCTCCTGCCTCAGCCTCCCAAGCAGCTGGGACCACAGGTGTGCACCAACACACCAGGCTAATTTTTTTTATTTTTAGTAGAAACGGGTTTTCACCATGTTGGCCAGGTTGATCTTGAACTCCTGGCCTCATGCAATCTGCCTGCCTCTATCTCCCAAGGTACTGGGATTACAGGCGTGAGCCACTACACCCAGCCTAAATGTGATGGTTAATTTTATGTATCAACTTTACTGGGTCATTGGGTGCCCAGATATTTGGTCAAACATTATTCTGGGTGTTTATGTGAGAGTGTTTTTTGGCGAGATTAACATTTAAATTGGTAGGCTGAGGAAAGATTACCCTCCCTAATGTGAGTGAGCCTCACCTAATCAGTTGAAGGGCCTGGTCAGAATAAGAAGGCTGATCCTTCCCCCAAGTAAAAGAATTATTTCCGCCTGGCAATCTTCAACATGGAGCTGGCTTTGTTTTTGTTTTGTTTTGTTTTGTTTTTAGATGGAGTTTCCCTCTTGTCACCCAGGCTGGAGTGCAATGGCGTGATCTCCACTCACTGCAACCTCTACCTCTGAGGTTCAAGCAATTCTCCTACCTCAGCCTCCTGAGTAGCTGGGATTACAGGCACCTGCCACCACGCCTGGCTAATTTTTGTATTTTTAGTAGAGACGGGGTTTTACCATGCTGGCCAGGATGGTCTTGAATTCCTGATCTCAGGTGATCCGCCTGCATTGGCCTCCCAAAGTGCTGGGATTACAGGCATGGCCACCATGCCCGGCCGACACTGGCTTTTTTTCTGCCTTAAACTCAAACTCAAACTCCTGGATGTTGAGCTTGCTGACCTTTCAACCAGAATTACACCATCAGCTCTCCTGTTCTCAGGACTTTAGGCTTGGGCTGGAACTAAAGCATCGGCTCTCCTTGATGTCTGAAAAATGTCCTCCCATATGACTTCTCCCTCATCTTCTTCATTCACCTCTTCTCTCAGATATCACCTTGGCTGACTGACCCTCCAGATCTTGGAATTTGCCACCCTCCATAATTGCATAGGCCAACTTCTTATAATGTTTCTCTGAAGAATGCTGACTAAAACAGTGACATACTCATGTGCGGTCTTATGTTCTAATATAGTCTTCCTACTATAGATACAAATTTTTTTTTTAAATGTTCTCTTATGTGCTTCAAAATGCACCTTGATTTTTCGTTTTCTTTTTTTTTTTTTTTTTTTTTTTTAAGATAGAGTCTCACTCTGTCACCCTGGCTGGAGTGCAGTAGCACACTCACAGCTCACTGCAGCCCTGGCCTCCAAGGCTCAAGCAATCCTCCAACCTCAGCCTCCCAAGTAGCTGGGACCACAGGAATGTGCCACCATGCTCAGCTAGTTTATATATATATTTTTTGTAGAGATAGAGTCTCCCTATGTTGCCCAGGCTGGTCTTAAACTCCTGGACTCAAACAATCCTCCTGCCTCGGCCTACCAAGGTGCTGGGATGACAGGCGTGAGCCACTGCGCCTAGCCCAAAAGGCACTTTCAAAGTAATTTTATTAGATTTTTCCAGCTGCTAATACAAATCATTTGGTAGCACCACCATAGATCAGACACATTAAAAAACAAAGAGTAAGTGTGAAATCCTAAAAGTGATCACTAAAATGAATACTACAATATTCTAGTTGTTTTCTGTTGAATTAGGAGATTGAGTGTCTGAACTGGTAAATTTTATTACTAGATCGTAAGTCCTCTGGGAAAGCAGGTCAGCTTAAGGGTGGCTGGCCAGGGTATGGGAAGAGAAATCAGAGTCCGATAAAAATAGCAATAATCAGCATTTGTTTGGTGTCTACTGTATGCCAGGCACTTTGCAATTATTCATTCATCCAAACAGATATTATTGAGCACTTTTTATGTTCCTGGCATTGTTCAAGGCTCTGGAGATACAACCATGCAAAAACAGATTTGATTTCCTATTCTCATGGAATTTACAGTTTAGAGAAGGGAGAGACACAAGTAACAAATGTTATAGAGAAAAATAAAGTAAGGTAGTGGCAGGTAAAATAAGTTGTAATTTTTGTCAGAGTTATCAGGGAAGATATTACCAAAGCCAAGGTGACATTTGAGAGTAGAGCTAGCCAGATGTAGTGGCTCATGCCTGTAATCCCAGTGTTTTGGGAGGCCGAGGCAGGCAGATCATTTGAGCACAGGAGTTTGAGATCAGCCTGGGTAACATAGTGAGACCTTATCCCTACAAAAAATACAAAAATTAGCTGGGCATGGTGGTGTGCACCTGTAGTCCTAGCTACTCATGAGGCTGAGGTGGGAGGATCACCTGAGCTCTGGAGGTCGAGGCTGCAGTGAACTGAATTGTGCCAATACACTCTAACCTGCGCAAGAGTGAGACTCTGTCTCAAAAGAGATAGCGAGAGAGAAGAGAGCTGAATGAAGGAGGTGACAAAACAAATTTCATATGGGGGAACATTTTTCAGACATGGAAGCAAGCAAATACAAGGGGCCTACAGCAGATGGATGTTTGTGTGCTCAAAGAACAGCAAGGAAGCTAGGAGGGCTGAAGCAGATTTCAGCAAGGAGACCAGTAGTAGAAGAAGATAAGGTCATAGAAACAGCAATAGACCAGATTATGCAGAGTCGTAAGCATCTTTGAGATAGATAGCAATGTTAACATAAATGAGATAACTGGGATTCAGAGAGGTTTGCAATTTTCCCACCACAACTCAGCCTGGTGAAACCTGGCTTAGACCTAGGTATATGAGTCTAGAGCTCTTTTTTTTTCTCCCTTTCTTTTTTTTTTTTTTTTTTTTTTTTTTTTTTGTGAGATGGAGTCTCACTCTGTTGCCTGGCTGGAGTGCAGTGGCGTGAATCTCGGCTCACTGCAACCTCCGCCTCCCAGGTTCAAGCGATTCTCCTGCCTCAGCCTCCCGAGTAGCTGAGACTACAGGCACCCGCCACCACGCCCAGCTAATTTTTGTATTTTTAATAGAGATGTGATCTTAATCTTCCCACTTCATTATGTTATCTTTCTCCAGAAAAAGCTTAAATCCTTTCTGATCGTTTTGTATATCTCTAGTATAGTGCTTGCAGTAAATATTTGCGTTTTCTTTTTTACTAGCGAACATCACATATCCTTCCTTTGTGGCGAGAAATCCCCATTGTGTCGGTCTTGGTTCGTCATAGTGAAACCACATGGTTTCATATTCCTTCTTCCCAGTCTGGGCAGCTAGGGTGAGGGCATGGGATCTGAGTCAACTCGATGCCCCTTTCCTAGACTTTGAAACTTGAGAATGTACTGCAAAGATGCAGGGTCAGGTGGCCACGTGAGTCATCTGGCAACGCTGGTGCTGAGTGTCTAGCAGGACAACAGCAGCAGTGGCACCCTGACCGGAAGTGCCTGTGGTATGACCTTGGATGTATTCCTGGAATCCTCCTCTTTTCTTGGCCTGGTTTCCATCATTACCAACTATTCTGTGACCCAAAAAAGTTGAGGGAGCACCTTCAGCTCCAATTATGTACTCTTGCTGAGAAAAATTGTGTAAGACTTTGGAACGTGGAAAAAAAAGATTACTTTTTTTCTCTAAAAATTTCTTTTCTTTTCTAGAATGTTCTATACAGCATACTCTTCCCATGATATTGCTACCTTTCATCGTATTTTAACTACTTTACAACTCTATAATTTGTAGAAAGCCAAAAATAATACAAATTATTCTTGTCCATACAAATGCAAATTAGTTGTATTGGAATGCAACTGATTATCACCTGTGGATAGGTCAATGTTATACATGCCTTTAAATTCATTTTAGCTTTTTTTTTTTTTTTTGAGACACCGTCTGGTTCTGTCACCCAGGTTGGAGTGCAGTGGCCTGGTCACAACTCACTGCAGTTTCAACTTCCCCGGCTCAAGTGATCCTCCCTCCTCACCCTACAGGCATGCACTACCACGCCCAGGTAACTTTTTTTATTTTCTGTAGAGACAGGGTGTGACTATGTTGCCTAAGCTGGCTCAAGCAATCCTCCCATCTCTGCCTCCCAAAGTGCCGGGATTACAAGCCACTGCACCCAGCACATTTTAGCATTTTTTATCTTCTTATATATGTGTGTGGTACTTTAAATTCTCCTTTCAACCTGTTGTAAGTTTTTAATGGTTCTCTCAATAGTTAATGATGTAAATAAAATCTATGCCAAGTCACATTTAATTATTCATTTAAACATTCTTTATCTGCTTATATGTATGTATGCAGTACTTTGAATTCTTTCAACCAGTAACATTTTATGGGTTCCCTCAACAATTAATGAGTTAACTAAAATTTGTTACATGTGTTCATTTTATATTTATATTGGATGCATGATATAAACATTCACCTTTTTAAAATATTAGCCTTTTAAATCATTATAAAAAGAAGATACCTGCACTCACATGTTTATTTCAGCACTGGTCACAAGAGCAAAGTCATGGAATCAATTTAAGTGCCCATCAATGGAAGACTGGATAAAGGAAATGTAGTATATATATATCATGGAATACTACGCAGTCATGAAAAAGAATGAAGTCATGTTCTTTGCAGCAACCTGAATGGAGCTGGAGGTCATTATCCTAAGTGAAATAACTGAGAAACAGAAAATCAAATACCACATGTTCTCATTTATAAGTGGGAACTAAACAGCAGGTACACATGGCCATAAAGATGGAAATAATAGACACTGGGGACTCCAAAGAGGGGGAGAAGGGGAGAAGGATATCAAAAAATAATAATAATAACCTATTGAGTAAAATGTTCACTATTTAGGTGATGGGTACCCTAGAAGCCCAAACCTCACCATTACATAATGTATCCATGTAACAAATCTGCACATGTACCTCCGGAATCTTAAAAAAAAAAAAAAAAAAAAAAGTAAAAACAAATTTTTTAAAAATAGCCTTTAACAATAATGAACAGGAAAAAAAAATCATATCATGGTTCTGTCTTTAGCTCAGAGGTCTCCCACCTCACCTCCACCCACCACACACAGCCATGTACTTCATGGAACAGGAGACAGGGGCTCACATTAGTTCCGGCCTTAACCAATTTGCTAATTCACATAGCCTCTAAGGGCTTCAGTTCATTCATCTTCAAAATGAAGAGGATGGCTTCAATACTCTTTACTATTTGTATTAGTCCATTCTCACACTGCTGTAAAGAAATATCTGAGGCTGGGTGTGGTGGCTCATGCCTGTAATCCCAGCACTTTGGGAGGCCGAGGCAGGTGCATCACCTGAGGTCAGGAGTTCGAGACCAGCCTGGCCAGCATGGTAAAACCCCATCTCTACCAAGAATACAAAAATTAACCAGGCATGGTGGCACATGCCTCTAGTCCCAGCTACTGGAGAGGCTGAGGCAAGACAATTGCTTGAACCTGAGAGGCAGAGGTTGCAGTAAGCTGAGATTGTGCCATTGCACTCCAGCCTGGGCAATATGAACAAAACTCCGTCTCAGAAAAAAAAAAAAAAGAAAGAAAGAAAGAAAAGAAAAAGAAACACCTGAAACTGAGTAATTTATTAAAAAAAAAAAAAAGAGGTTTAATTGGCTCACAGTTCTGCAGGCTATACAGGTTCTGGGGAGGCCTCAGGAAACTTGCAATCATGGTGGAAGGCAAAGGGGAAGCAGGAAATGTCTTACACAGCCGGAACAGGAGGAAGGCAGGGGAGGTGACACATTCTTTAAAACAACCAGCTCCTAAGAGCACTTACTCACTATCACAAGAGCAGCACCAAAGGGGAAATTTGCCCCCATCATCCAATCACCTCCCGCCAGGCCCCACCTCCAACATTGTGGATTACAATTCAACAAGAGATTTGGGTGGGGACACAGATCCAAACCACATCACTATTCAACTCAGCTCGGCTTCCTTCTGATTTACTATGTTGCCTACCCTATGTCCTTTCCCCACACTATCACTTGTGAGCTTCTCTTTCCTTTTTCCTGATACTCTTGTGTTACTTCTATTTCACTTTCCAACACACCATGGACTATTTTCCTACTCTCACTTTCTCAACATTTAGCCCCTCTGTATTCAGCTTCCTGTCTCCCCACCTGCCAAAACACACACAATACACACACACACGCACACACACACACACACACAAAATACAGACCTCTTTGTGGGAACCAAAAGACTATAAAAAAAAAAAAACAACTTGTACTTATTATAGGATTACATGGAAAAA
Organism: Theropithecus gelada; assembly: GCF_003255815.1. Classification (NCBI taxonomy): domain Eukaryota; kingdom Metazoa; phylum Chordata; class Mammalia; order Primates; family Cercopithecidae; genus Theropithecus; species Theropithecus gelada. Next base: position 144,578,865 of record NC_037672.1, read on the forward strand.
ACAAGTAATTTCCACTCAGATTTGCCCTCAATCCCTCCAGAGAAACTACCTCAAAACAAAATAAACAAGTGCTTTAGTAATAAGCAAACTAGTAGAACAAACAAACCACTTTGATCTCACTGTTCAGTTTAACCCAGAGGTAGATAATAGCACAAGTAATGTGCTTTCTTTTTATTCCTCCATGATTTCTCTTGCCAGAAGCACATTCAGACCCTCAGTCTTCCACAGAAGGGCACAACCATGCTTACTTTTTGTTTTCCATGGTTGCTATGGTTTGAATGTTCCTCCTTCAAAATTCATGTTGAAACTTAACCCCCATCATGGTAGTATTGAGAGATGGGGTTTTTGGGGAGGTAATTAAATAATGAGAGTTCCATCCCTGTAAATGGATTAATGCCTTAAAATATGGCTAAAGGCCCCATTTTGCCTTCTACCTTCTGCCGTGTGAGGACACAGAAAGAAGACCCTCACCAGACACCACTTGCCAGTACCTTGTTCTTGACTTCCCAAGCTCCAGAACTGTGAGAAATAAATCTCAATTGTTTATGAATTACCCAGTCTGTGGCATTTTGTTATAGCAGCACAAATGGCTACAGAGGACCACTCAGGCTGGTGTGGTAAGACTCAGGGTGTTTTCTTATTTCCTTGTGCTTCCCACAACAGAGCAAGCATCTGCAAAGTCAACCTCCCTTAGGGAATCTGCTGTTACAAAATGCTTTTATGTATTTTTTTTTTTACTTAGTTTAGTTAAGAGTTCAGAAGATAACTTTGCTACCCAAAGTAAAGACTCAGTAAAAAAGCCAACTTAGATTCTTCCAAGAGTTGTTACCCACATTGTTGGTCAGTGTGATGTGATTTCTAAGGTTTCTTACAGCTCATAAAATGCCTTGGGGTGTTAGGAGGTTGTAGGAATTGTGTCACACGAAGAAGGCAAGAGGAACTTCCAGGCCAAAGCAATGCATGTGCAAAGCATGGACTCTTCAAAGGGCCCCAGGGTTCTGGGAATGGGGATTAAGTAGTTCAATGTGGCAGCAGCAAAGGGGCTATGTAGGATGGAGGACAGGAGGAAGACAAACGTTTAGGAGGAGACAAGTCTTTAAAGATAAGAGAAAGCTAGACTGCAAGGGCCAATCTAATCTACCCCTGCACTGTCAGGGAGCTCACAAAAGGAGGCTTCTGTCCAATCTGCTGCTTTATAATTTAACAAAACATTGAGATGTGACTATTTCTCCTTTGAACTACCCATTTAAAGTAATAGCAGACAAATACTAAGAAGTCATTTGACCCTAATTGCTGAAAAGTACAATTATAGAAAATGAATGTGTGGTTGGGACCTTTTATTTGTCTTTCTCCATGAAAATACGTGGGAGCGAGAATCTTTTCTTCCCCATATTCCACTTCCTCCCAGCATCTAGAAGTCATTGAGCAATCATCATTAGAAATAAACATGCATAATTGCAATAACCTTTAAATATTTCACAGTGTATTATTAACTCAAGAATTTGGGTTTTAGAACATGATCATTCCCCATCAAAGATTTTCAAATTTGTATTTACTTTGATCAGTTTTGGCCTCTTGTGGTACTTATGGACAGGTGATGTCTTAGTCACCTTGGTAGATGGCTATTACTGGGTTCTCTGCAGGGCATGCCTCCCCATGCCTGGTGAACTTCTGATGAGTGGAACCTTACAGGAGGGATTGCCATTCTGATAAACCCACATGTTTGCCCCAATCTGAGATCTCTTGGTCCAAAGCAGGACGGGGCCTGAACAAGGCAGCAGGTTTGCCTTTGGCCCTCTCCCAGCTCATGCACACTTTCATTTTGTTCTGTCCTTCCCCACTGAGATGCACCAGGTGTCTTAGTCAGCTCAGGCTGCCATAATAAAACATCATATGTTGGGTAATGTAAACAATAGGAATTTATTTCTCACAGTTCTGGAGGCTAGAAAGTCCAAGATCAAGGGACAAGTAAAGTTGGTGTCTGGTGAGGGGTCTCTGCCCTTGGGTTGCAAATGGCCACTGTCTCACTGTGCCCTTATATGGTCTTTCCTTTGTGCTCAAGTGGAATAATAAAAAAAAGTCGTCTTCTTAATAGGGCCCCACCTTCATGACCTACTCTAACCCTAATTGCCTCCCAAAGTCCCTATCTTCAAATACTGTCTCATTGGCAGGTAAGGCTTCAACAAATGAATTCTGAGGGGACACAAACATTCATTTCATAACATTTTGCCATGGACCACAAAAATTTATATCCTTCTAGTGTGTAAAATACATTCATTCTACCCTAATAGCCCCAAAAGCCTTAACTCATTCCAGCATCAAGTCTAAAGTCCAAAGATAAGGTCTCACCCATATCTGACATATCTGACTTAAATTGTATTTAGTTTCACCACACAAGCTATTTTCTTCCTAAATACAATGGTGGGACAGGCATAGGATAGATATTTTCCTTCCAAAAGGGAGAAGCCAGAAGATGGAAGACACGTCCCAAGAAAATCTAAAACCTAGCAAGGTGAATTCCATCAAATTTTAGGGCTCAAGAATAATTCTCTTTGGTCCCATGCTCTGCCTTCTGTGCCCAGTAGGGTAGCACTCCCACCTTCAGGACCCACTGAAGAAGTAATGCACCCAAGGCCAGGCACAATGACTCCAGTCTGTAATCCTAGCGCTTTGGGAGGCTGAGGCAGGCAGATCATTTGGGCCCAGGAGTTCAAGACCAATCTAGGCAACATGGTGAAACCCCATCTCTACAAAAAACAAAACAAAATAAAAACAAAAAGTACAAAAAGTAACCAGGCATGGTGGTGCACACCTGCAGTCCCAGCTACTCTAGAGGCTGAGATGGGAGGATGGCTTAAGCCCAGGAAACAGAGGTGCAGTGAGCCAAGATTGCACACCAGCCTAGGTGACAGAACCACAGAACCAAACACTGTCTCAAAAAAAAAAAAAAGAAAGTAATGCACCTGAGACTCTGAGTGGCCCTGCCCCCAAGGTGACACTTTGTGGGCCCACTCCTAAGACACTGAGTAGGGCTTTTCTCACCTTCTAAAACAAGAGGGGTGGCCACACTCTTTGAAATCAAAGAGGAGATAGCCTTATCCCCTGGGTCTGTTGTGGGAGTGACAGCCCTAATGATCTCTGAGTACCATTTGAAGTCATTCTTCCTTTTCCTTGAAGAATAGCATGCATTCACAGCCAAATAACTTTACAGTCCTGTTTCACAGAATCCAAGAATTCTGAGAGCCTTCCTTCATTTTGTTCCATCTCCACCCTCTTCAGTTCAAACTGGCAGTGTTTCTGCTCATATCATCCCATAAACTCTTTCTCAAACCATAATCCAGCCATACCCTTGGCATACTCTTTAGAACATGCTTTCGCAGTTTTCTGCAATATGAATAGGCTGATTGTTTTCCAAACCTTAAAGCTCTGGTTCGTTTTGGCTTAACAATTTCTTCTTCATTCATCTTTCTCCTCTCACATTTGACAGAGTCTCACTCTGTAGCCCAGGCTGGAGTGCAGTGGCATGATCTCAGCTCACTGTAACCTCCACCTCCTGGGTTCAAGTGATTCTGCTGCCTCAGCTTCCCAAGTAGCTAGGATTACAAGCATGCACCACCACACCTGGCTAATTTTCATATTTTTAGTAGAGACAGGATTTTGCCATGTTGGTCAGATTGGTCTTGAACTCCTGACCTCAAGTGATCCACCTGCCTGTGCCTCCCAAAGTGTTGGAATTACAGGTGTGAGCCACTGTGCCTAGCCCACACATTTTTCTATAAGCACTCAGGAGGAATGAAGATGCTCCTTCAACACTGTGCTTAGGAATTTCCTCTGCTAAATATGCAATTTCATTGCTCACAAGTTCTACTTTCCACAAAACACCTGAACACCATTCAGCCAAGTTCTTTGCCACTTTATAACAAGAATTTCCTTCCTTCCAGTTTCCAATAACATCATTTCCATCTAAGACCTCATCAAAATCTCTTTTTATATTCATATTTCAAGCATGCACCTGAAAACTCTTTCAGCCTCTGCCCATTACTCAGCTCCAAAGCCATTTCCACATTTTTAGATATCTTTTACAGCCGCACTTCACTTCTTGGTACCAAAACCTGTGTTAGTTTGGGTTCTCCAGAGAAACAAAGCCAATAGGCAATAGATAGAAATACATATATCCTTAGTTAGAAATGCATGCATAGATACAGATAGATAAAAACATAAAGATATTTATTATAAGGAATTGACTCATGAAGTTATGAAGGCTAAGAAGTCCCAAGATCTGCAGTCAGCAAGTTGGAGACCCAGGAGAACTGATAGTATAGTTCCATCCAAGTTCAAAGGCCTGAGAACCAGGAGAGACAATAGCGTAAGTTCCAGTCTGATCAACAGCAGAAGACCAATGTCTTTGAACAACAGTTAAAAAACATTTGATCCAGAAACATCCTCATAGACACACTCAGAAGTAATGTTTAACAAAATATCTAGGCACTGGGCACCCCGTGGCCCAGTCAAGTTAACACATAAAATTCACCATTACACTAGGTCAGTCTACCCCAGCCTGCCTTCTTGTCCTTTCCTCACATGTGCTACACTGGCTTTGCCCATTCATCCATTTTCACCAATAACCAATTTTTTTGTTTTGCCCAATAATCAGGGACTAACTAGGAGACCCCTTAATTGCCCTAAAAATTACTACTAAGATATTGATGAGTGCAAATGACTTAACAATTACTTTCTGTAAAATGCAAATTTTCCTATTTGTATTTCACCTGTGCTTTACCTAAGGAAGAAAAAAGTTGTGGTAAAATACATATAACATAAACTTACCATTTTAATAACTGTTAATTACCTTCACAATATTCTACAAACATCACCATTATCTAGTTACAGAACATTTTTTATCACCCCAAAGGAAACCCTGTAAGCAGTCACTCTCCCTTTTACTTGCCCTCAGCCCCTGGCAACCATGAATCTGCTTTTTGTCTCTATAGATTTGCCTATTTTGGAGAGTTCACATAAATATGTGACGTTTTGTGTCTGACTTCCTTCACTTAGTGAAGAATTTTAGCCTCCTTAGCCAGGGAAGGTGAAAAATGGAAAGAATAATATATTTTGTGATATAAACCTTTGGGGGTTATCTCTAAAACCTCACCAACTTTCTACATCATTGTTTTACCAAGATTTGGGAAACTCATCTGTTATTCATCTGCCCAGATATTCTGCTGTGTATCATTAACTCTTTCTGTGGAGATCTGAGGCAGCCTGAACACAGGCTGGCATTGGGCCAGGATGGAGAAGGTGTGGACACTTCAGGAGGCTCATTCCACCCCATCAGGAGTCCTTCCTTCCCTGAAAGCGACCTGGCAGGACTATGCAGGTCATAAGGTCATACAGCCCAGAGGGGCACAAGGATGCTGATACCAGACACTTCAGGCCTTAATACAAATAAAAGCAAGCACATCTCTGGCAGCAGAGTAAATTATTCATGGGATTTGTTTTAAAAGAGAGAAAGCTTTGTTGGAAAAAAAAGAAATAGACACCACGTTAATTCCAAAAATCATTTCCAGATGAAAATGTCTAATCAAATGGGAAATAGTGCAATCGTGGTTTGCACAGCACAGCTACCGAGTTTTGCAAAAGGGTCCTAGGTTTGTTCAGATACTGGTTTCCACAATATGGGTAATCTGAAAGGATGCATAGCTTTACTGGGAATGTAGCACATGGATGGATGGTCAGAGACTACAAGTCTACTGAAGTTTTGTGGGAAATTAGCAGTTTGGCAGCCCCTGAGTCTGGAGGGTCTGAGATTGGGATGCCAGAAAAGCTCCAGGTCTGTAACAGCCTCTATAAAACCATGAAGCCCTTGGAGGCCCGGTTCAAGGGTTTCAGTCTCTGTCACAGATTTCATTTGCTCAGGACTCTCACAGTTTTTATGTGGTTTAACGAAGTACCTAAGCAGAGGCTTTCTTTTTTCTTTTTGACTCTGCCTTTTTCACCAATCTCCCTTTTTATTAATAACCAAACATAAATATATTACAAATATTTTTACCTTTTATTTCTATCTTGTTACTGTTTATGTATTTGCTAAGATCAAAGTCTGGATTCATCCTCTAACAAGTTCATGTTGTTTTCCTGCTTCTGTTTCAAAATATGGACCCCGCAGCCTTCATAATTGTATTCCATGATGACTGGCTTAAATTTAATCACATACACAAGCACTGCATTAACTCGCTAAACAAATCCATGTGAGGATAAAAGGAACATCACAGGCCTGATCTGCGCACAAAGGCCTTTGTATTTTTCTCCTTTTGTTTTCAGAAGTTTCTGGAGCCTGTAACTGAACACAGCAGACTCTAGTTAAAAATTCACAATGATTCCTTTTTAAATAATAGCATTTGTCTTTTGATGAGTTATCTCAGCTCAAAAGGATCCCTATTTCACTTTATAAATAGTTACCGTCAAAAGATATGACCATAAGACAATGACACTGGGTTTGAACAAATGTACTTGAATTTATCTATGCAAATGAATGATGTCCCCATCAAAGTAGGCAGCAACATTCCAGCGATTTTCAAAACAGTTTTGGAACTCCAGTTAGGAACTTCCTTCCTTCACACACTGAGGGAATTGCTTTGAATGTCCCGGTAGTTTTAAAAAAAATTTTTTTTTCATCAGGATAAGTTTCATTTTTGGAAACAACCAAGCCATTTAATAAGGCAGATGGTAACTGACTGGATAGATGTGCTGTAGCCTACAATATAATGAGATGAGCTTTTACTTTGTTTGATTCCTTAACTAGTCCTAAAGGTAATTCCAAAAACAGTTTCTAAAACGTTTAGTGCAATAGCAGTACAGTTGAAAGAAGTGTCTAGACTCCCAAAGCAACTTCTCTGAAAAGGATGACATTCATTTATACAGATGTATTTCTTAGAGAAAAACAGGCCACCCTCGCCTTGCTTGATTTTCATAAAAACTCTGTTATTGGTGGCTAGCTAAGGGAAGTTGACTATTTTCAGCTTCCTACAGTATCAAATTTTATTTAACAATTCATTTTTGGAGTGAATAGAAGTGTAAAACCTGAAATACCTTCATAGAATTATGCCTTAGTGACCTATTCCAAAACAGACTTAAAACATTCTCAGAGGTATATAATCTGGAAATCAATGTATGTTCTATGCCCAACTGATAAACATAAATATACATATGACTATATACTATACATAAATTAAGATAAATAATAAATTAAACATAAATGTAGTGATAAACAAATATACATATGAATATTAATTAAATATACAAAATATTTAAATGCTAACTCTACCCACCTGAATTTATACTTTTAATTTCAGAGTCTTGATTCCAATGCTAATTTCATTAAGCATATCTATAACTGGGTTGCGAGAATGGTATATGCTGAACGGTAAGTGCTGTACAAATTAACTTAAATAAGTTTTGCATTACATTCTCGTAGAGGTATTTAATATGGGTAAACTTGTGCTTTGTGTGTGTGTGTGTTCCTGTTAATGAAGAAAGGAGGAAGGAAATTTTCACACATTGGATACCTATTGTACGCCAAGGGCTGAACATGTTACTATTTTAATGCTCTCAACATCTCCGAGCTAAATATTTTAATCCCCATATACAGAAAAAAAAAAAAAAAAAAAAAAAAAGAGGCTACAGAATGTAAACAGCAGAAATGCTGGCATACCATTGGCAAGTGGAGAAAATGCATTTAGAATTAGCTGATCATGGGTGGAGGAAAAAGCCAAAGGCCACACCCATGTGTTTGGAAAATGAAAGGAAAGTCTCTTCCCAGAGAGAATCCTTTTCTCCCCAACTAACCTGATGCTATCATTTCCCCTAATTTTTCATTAACCTCAATAATTCTTTGCAATATTTTTCTAAAAATGAAACAGGACTATTATCTCCCAATGTGGGAAAATAAAATGTTCTATGAATTTTTATCTTGTTATTTATACAAGTCTTTGGAAACCAGTTAAGTGCTTGAACCAGTTAAGTATTTGGGTGGGACATTTAAAAATAAATCAAGTTAAATAAAGAACTGTTAAAGTTCATAGAACAAAGAAAAAGTTATAATCCTCAGCTAAAAGATTCTAGGAGACGTAACCATCTATGGGGGTTAAAGATTTAAATTAAAAAAAAAATAAAGAGAAGCTCCTTCGATTAAATGCAGGAGGAAATTGAGAATCAACATCAGGACAGCTCATTTGACCTTAGACACATATTTTACTGGTGACTTTCTGGTTTTCAAAAGTGTTTCTGATTTTTTTAACTTGTTAGTGGCTCCAATTTGCCAGTATATCTCCCAGTTCCCCCGTATTGTGCTCAGTAAATCTTGTTCATTTTCAGCTTTTATTTTCTTGTTCAGTCCCTAATAACTGACAATTTGTAAGGAAGCAAACTAAAACACTTGGATTAAATAATGCATTTTGTTCATTATGCTGATGTGTAACAGTTCACTTTCAAAACAAATGTAAGCTTCATAACTTACTGATATTTAGTGATTTTTACCTTATTTCTGTGAGGATTTCATTCTCATGGCCTTCTGTCTTTGCCATTGACAAAACTATTAATACCACCCAAATCCTAAAAGGGGTTAAACTTCAAGTGACTGATGTTCTGAAAGTGACATGATCAAAAAATAGTCTCATCCAGAAATTTAGATTTGTGACTTAAGTTATCAGAAGGGTTTCCAAAACTCCAAATGGCCTGCATTAATTCTGGCTTTTTCGGTTTTCTGTTAGTCTGCCTCTGTTTTTATACTAAAAGGGTATACAGCAATGTGTGTGCATTGCTCATCTTGAGTTGACTTCCTATGAAGTAGAGCTGAGTACAGAAATGTCTTTCACTTCAAAGGGCATACTGGGGGTGCAAAGAAGGAAAGGCTTGGGTCCTTCCAGCCAAACATTGCCCTCTGGCACTCATGCTCAACTCCCCAGGGATATGAGAGGGCAATCTCTGGCTCTTGTAGCTCTAGGTAACATTTCCCACAACCCCTGACTCATAAATATTGACATTTGGGAAAAATAAGACCAAAAAAGAAAAAAGGGCTTTTTCAAAAAAAAAAAACTGTTTTTAAGTTGAAGTGTTTATGTATTTTCTAAAGCCTGGTTTATATCAAAGCTATCACTACAATTTTTAAATAAAATATACCTTATCTTGGGATTTTAAAAAAATAGTATTATCCATCAACTACTAGAGAATATAGGAAAGAAAACTTTCAGCAAGGTTTTTATTTATTTGTTTTATATTTTTCCGTCTGGAAAATAACAGGACTGAGTTGAAAGCAATTTTTTCTAAAAGTAGCAATAGCAACATTCTCTGATAAAATCTTTTTCGCTGAATATCAACGTTTAAATTATAGTGAATTTGAAATTATTTATTTTCAGCAAATCTTTTCTTTTTCCTTTAAAATATTTGTTTCCACCTCTCTTTGCTTCAAAAAAGCAGAAATGATGTGACAACTAAGACCTTCGAGAATTCCTTAGACCCCCAGCCTGTTTTCATTGTGGAACTACAGCGCGACCTGGTGGCAGTTGCTGTTTTTAGCATGGTTTATGAATAAATGGTCAAAATTTCAAAACCAAAATGAAGGAAAACCTTGTGTTTAGACTTTTAGAAAACATGGTATCAGGAGAGAAAACAGTGGGATGGCTCTGTTAGAATCATAATTACAGATAGAACTTTTTTAAAGTTTTTAAAATATACCTTTTTTTTTTTCTTAGGGTCTCGCTCTGTTGCCCAGGCTGGAGTGCAGTGGCGTGATATTAGCTCACACCACAACCTCTGCTTTCTGGCTCAAGTCATCCTCCAGCCTCAGCTCCCGAGTAGCTGGGACCACAGGCACAAGCCACCACACCCACTTCCTTTTTATTTTTTTCTTTTATATTTTTTTGTAGAGATGGGATTTCGCCATGTTGCCCAGGCTGGTCTCCAACTTCTGAGCTCAAAGCTATCCGCTCACCTCGGCCTCCCAAAGAGCTAGGATTACAGGCATGAGCCTGGTCAAATATACCTTTTAAGAATAAATAATCTAGTAAGGTTATTGATGAGTCATTATATCACCTGATACAATTTTTAACATTCATATATTTTCAGGAATATGAATTTTCACTCACATTTCCCCTTTTTAATTACTTTTACAGTTCTCTAAACAATGTTTCAAAGGCATTTAAAAGAAAAATATTTCATCAGTGATACAAGAGAAGACTGTTTTACATGCTTTTCTTTCACAACTAGCAGCACATTGATGCAACAGTCTATAGACAAAATGGTGATTCATAGTAACTATAATCTTCTATGTGTTTATTGTACTTTATACCCATCTTCATATCTAATCCTCTCAACCACCCTATTAAATTCAGAATCAGTGTCTCCATTCGACAGATTAGAAAACTGAGGCTTCAGGATATGACATAACTTGTTCAAGGTCACTCTGCTGGTGAGTGACAGAATGAACTGAACCCTGGGCCTGCCTGCTCCAATGCCCAAGCATAGGGTCAGGCTGGTGATAGGCCCTTTGTAAAGGTTTGCTGATTTAATGAGCAAATGCACCTACTGTGAGAATATTAAAGGTAAGCCTGGACTAGATCCAAAGTCTTCTGAGTTGATAACCAGTAAATCTTCGAGTAAAGTTTAGATGTATTTTGAACTTTCTCTTGTTTCTGCCTGCAATTGCGCTCGCCTGAGCCTGCTAAGTCCCCACTATTTTCTACAAAAGAACAAAGAAAAAATACCAGGAGAGAGTCACCCAGAGCCTGAGCCCCAGGCTGTTTTACCCAAGAGGCTCCAGTAGGGGATCTTTTCCCCTTTTGTGCCATAGATCCCTTTGGAAGCCTAATGAAGCTCCTGGAACCTTTTAAAAAATAATCTTTTAAAATACCCCACAAAGAAAGCCAGGTATTTTTAAATGAAATTTTCAAAAAACTTAAAAACTCGGCTGGGTGCAGTGGCTCACGCCTGTAATCCCAGCACTCTGGAAGGCTGAGGCGGGTGGATCACCTGAGGTCAGGAATTCCAGACCAGCCTGGCCAACGTGGTGAAACCCCATCTCTACCAAACATACACACACACACACACACACACACAAAATTAGCTGGGCGTGGTGGCACACACCTGTGATCCCAGCTACTTGGGAGGCTGAGGCAGGAGAATCTCTTGAGCCCAGGAGGCGGGGGTTGTGGTGAGCTGAGATTGCACCACTGCAGTCCAGCCTGGGTAACAGAGCAAGACTCATCTCAAAAAAAAAAAAAAGAAACTTTAAAATACTAATTTGTAAATATATGCTTATTTGTTAATGCATTTAATAACAAGATTTAATAACAACATAACAACTATATATCCAAAGTAGCAATGAGTATAAATTATGTTTTGGGATATCCAAAATCCCTGTAATGTGACATGAATATATCTATCGTTTCTATTGGTGAGAGAGATATTGTTAATATTAATGTGATGTATGGCCTATATTCTTAAATAAATAAAATTACAAATTTCAGTTTGAAGTTAATGAAAACAGATTTTTTTTCATCCAAGTTCATGGATCTTCTTCCTCTCCTGAATTAAGAAATCAAAGCTAAACTTAAATGAGTCACACACAGCTAAACAATTTTAAAATTCATAAATGCTGTCAAAAAATGCTTAAGCAATATATATATGTTTCCCTTGATTAGTGTGAGATATTAACTTTCATATGAATATTATGAATAATGTGAATATTCACTTTAATATGAATAATATGAAGCAAGACTCCAAAAATAAGCATAGATCTAGGATCCCGGGAGGTGTTAAAACAACCTTGCCTGAGTCTCATGACAGTAATCAACAAATAATAGTATTATTTGCCCATAATAATAATTCAGTTTGTATGCATCTCACAAAGGACTAATATCCAGAATCTATAAGGAACTCAAACAAATCAGCAAGGAAAAAAAAAACCAAATAATCCTATCAAAAAGTGGGCTAAGGACATGAACAGACAATTCTCAAAGGAAGATATACAAATGGCCAACAAACACGTGAAAAAAAAGTTCAATATCGCTAATTATCAGGGAAATGCAAATCAAAACAACAATGGAATACCACCTTACTCCTGAAAGATTGGCCATAATTAAAAAATCAAAAAAGAACAGATGTTGGTGTGGATGTGGTGAAAAGAGTGCACTTTTACACTAGTGGTGGGAATGTAAACTAGTCCAACCACTATGGAAAATAGTGTGGAGATTCCTTAAAGAACTAAAAGTAGAACTACCATTTGATCCAGCAATCCCACTATTGGGTTTCTACCCAGAGGAAAAGAAGTCAATATAAGAAAAAGACACTTGCACACACGTCTCTAACAGCACAGTTCACAATTGCAAAAATATGAAACCAGCCTAAATGTCCATCAGGCAACAAGTGGGTAAGGAAAATGTGGGATGTACATATATTATGGAATACTACCCAGCCTCAGAAAGGAAAAAAATAATGGCATTCACAGCAACCTGGATGGAGTTGGAGACCATTATTCTAAATGAAGTAACTCAGGAATGGAAAAACAAATAGGAATGGAAAACTAAGCAATGAGGACACAAAGGCATGAGAATGATATAATGGACTTTGGAGACTCAGGGGGAAGGTTGGGAGGGAGCCAATGGATAAAAGCGTACACATGGGGTACAGTGTACATTGCTCAGGTGACAGGTGCACCAAAACCTCAGAAATAACCACTTAAAAAATTTTCCATGCAACCAAACACTACCTGTTCCCCCAAAACTATTGAAATATAATAGAAATAAAAGAATAAAAAGTAATAATAATTCATTTTGACATGACAAATATTAATTGAGCAGCTACTATGCTAGACACACTATTGATGTTTTAAAAAATAAGTTTTAAAAGTGAATAATTCTGTGTAATTTGTTTGTGCAGCATTTATCATTTTCAAAGCAGTTCTACACACATCTTTCATTCAAATCTAATTACAACTTCAAGGGGCAAGGCAGGGTCTGGAGACTTATTCATTAATTCTGCATTCCCACAAGAAATCCCACTCTAGACCCATGATAAATACTCAATAAAAGTAGACACTTTACTCCACCCTTATCCCCCAAGCAAGCCCCTCAATTAGGGCTGCCAGGTAGAATACAGAATGTTCAGTTCAATTTCAATTTCAGATAAACAATTTTTTACTCTAAGTATATCCCATGAAAATGATTTTTAAATATCTATAATATGGGACACACACATTTTTTTAAGTATTTGTTGTTAACCTGGATTTCAAATTTAACTGGGCATTCTGTGTTTTTACTGGCTGAATTTGGCAACTCTTTCCTGAATTTTTCTGCCCAGGAGCTCTCTCTGCTGCAGGAACTCAACTATCAGGAGGAAAAGTCCGGAAGGATAGGGCTGTCAGCACCCCTGTGAGCAGCCACAGCGGATGGAGTTTGGTGGTAAAGGCACTCACTTCCTGTCTCTCTGGTGATGATTTTGAGCATGTTCTACAAAGTCTTTCAGATGGTCCCAGTAGGTTGGAGCCCAGTTGCCCTCAGTGGTAACCTACCCATTAATGTACCCTGTGTTGGTTTCCTTTCCTTCCCTACCTCACCTCCCCACTCCCCTTTCTATGATTCTTAGAGTCACCTCCCAAATAAACCTTCACATTTACATTCTTGTCTCATGGTCTGCTTCTGAGGGAACTCAAACTAAAACAAAATGCTGATTGAATTAAATCCTCAGTTGCAGATGAGAGGTTCAGGGAGCATGCCAGATACTGAAGGCACCAAGATGGATAGTGATGGGCCTTCTTATTCAGCCCTTACTCAGCACTGCCTCTGGCTACCAAGCATTGTGCTCCTATCATATACCAGCCCCTGGGAGTCTCCATTTACATGCATCTTGGCTAACCCTTTCCACCGTCCTGCCTGGTAGCTATCATTATGCTCAAATTGCAAGTGGGGAAATTCATGCTCAGAGCGTTTTCCAAAGTCACACAGTAATAGAAATGCCATCTTTGGACGGGGAGCAGTGCGTCACACCTGAAGTTTCAACACTTTGGGAGGCCAAAGCAGGCAGATTGCTCGAGCTTGGGAGTTTGAGACCAGCCTAGGCAACATGGCAAAATCCCATCCCTACAAAAAATACAAAAATTAGCTGGGTGTGGTGACATGCCTGTAGTCCCGGCTATTAAGGAGGCAGGATTGCTTGAGCCCAGGAGTTCAAGGCTTCAGTGAGCTGTGATCACACCACTGAACTCCAGCCTGGGTGACAGAGTGAGACTCTGTCTCAAGAAAAAAAAAGAAGTGCCATCCTCCTGCAACACACCACCTCCCTGTGACCCACAGACAATAATACAACAGGCTTTAGGACATGACTCTCTTGAAGTACTGAAAAGGGAGTTGAGAACACACAACAGTTATACATGAAAAATAACTAGTGACACAAGAGAGTAAGGGAAATGTGTGACAGGCAGTTCAGAGAAGAAGTCCTATGGGGTTCAGAAGAGAGACAAGGGTCAACTGGGAATATTACAGAAATCTTCTCGCAGGCGGCTGGACTTAGGCTGAGCCATAGTGAATGGATTAGATTCAAATGGGAGACTCAGGGAGGGGAGAGAGTTGTGAGTGAGAAGGATGAATAGGCACCGTGCAGAAGCAGCACTGGGCATGTTTGCTGTGACTGTAAGCAGAAAGATGGCCTGAGGACAGGATAGAGGGGACCAGGCCATATTATAGAGGCCTGGGGACGCCAAGGGCTATTGTTTGAATATGTGTCCCCTCCAAAACTCATATTGAAATGTAATCCAATGTGGCAGGATTGAGAGGTGGGGCCTGTGGGAGGTGATTACATCATGAGGGCTCCATCCTTATGAAGGAATTAATCCATTCATGGATTAAGGGGTTAATGGATTAATGGGTTATCACGAGAGTGGACTCCTGACTTTATAAGAAGAGAAAGACCTGAGCTAGCACATTCATCCCCTTGCCAAGTGATGCCCTGCACCACCTTGAGACTGCAGAGAGTCTTCATTAGCAAGAAGGCCCTTAACAGATGTAGTCCCCTGACCCTGAACTTCTGAGCTTCTATAACTGTAAGAAATAAATTCTTTTTCTTCGTAAATTACTCAGTTTCAGTTATTCTGTTGTAAACGTAAGAAAATTGATTAAGACACCAGGTAAAAAGTACGGAGTTCATCTGAATACATATATGGAGCAAATGCAGGCTGTGAAAGTAGAAAATTGACATAATCAAAATAAGATTTTATCAGATTCATCTGGCAGTACAGGGCAGGATTACTTGAAGTGAAGAGACTAGTTAGTAGACTCCTGACAGGCTGTGTCTATGGTAATAAAGATCTCACCCAGAATAATGACCAGGAAGGTGTAAACTACATTACAAAGCAGGAGTTGTCAAATCTGATGGGTCAGAGAGGAGAAAGAATAAAGAAAGCTCCTTTACTGTGCTTGGATAATGGGGAAAATGGAAACATTAACAAGAAACTAGAAAGTTGTACATAAGAAACTGACTAAAATAACTCTTAAGATACCATAATTTCTCTAAAAATTATACATTGGGAAGATTTTTCTGAATGATATGGAATTATGGATATGTTCCCCCTTGGTGGACAAAAGTAACTCAAACCTTTGGGTGAGGCGCTATCTCTTCTCCTCTCTCCCCAGCACTCTCCATGACCTTATAGAACCAAAGCCAATGGTTATTGAGTGTAGAAGATATCTGCTGTTTCGCCTGCTCAACATCCCCTCCCCCTGCACCTGGAAACACCATTTGTATTTCTTGTAGAGATTGCATTCCATGCAGCACATGTGCGGTTGGACCCATTCCACCTTGCCCCCATCAATGTCCTCCCACCCTTAGTCCAGCTACAAAAAAGGGCACATAGCCCAGACCTGGCCAATTTGTTCACCCCATGCCATGTGCATAGCACAGTGATTCAGAAAAAGGAATGTGGCTGGAGCCAAGCCAATCACTATCCATGAAATTATTCTACAGAAATAACAGGAAGCACTTCTTTCTGCTACAATTAAAGTCCGTATTAGGAGGTAGGAGTTCAAAATTAACACTGAAAGATTAAAGGATGAGATGCAGACTAGGAAAGGGCCTGGCTAAACCTGGAGAAGAGAAATTCTCTCAGGCCTGCCTCTCTGTAGACCAGTCTGTTCCACTGCAGGAAACCTAACTGCTGACAACCCCCAATTTGTCGTGGGTGTCAGGGAAATCTGAGAAAACAAGCGTATCCAGCCACACTACGAACCCCTAGACCCAGCCACATCTGAAGTTAGCTGAGCTTCTGAACTTTCCAACTATGTCAACAAATTTTTTTCTTAAAGAAAATAAAATAAAACTTTGATCACTTGCTACCAAAAAAATTTAAGTAGCTAGCTTTACTAGCTCGTTATCAAAATGTGGTCTGCATGTGCCAACAGCTCAATCTTAAAAATCACATTACTGAAGTTCTTCCTTCCTTGACCACCCCAAGTGTGTTACTCCTCCCCTCTCTCTGCCTTCCATGCCTAGTTTCTTTGCAGTTACCTTGAATAACTTGTAAAATGTTGCTCTAGTTGCACACCCTCCTGTGTGAGGCCACTAACAAAGGAAGATCTCCAAAACAGCTTCCAGAAAAGGAAAGCAACAAATGGCCAAGCCCAGATGACAATCACAGTCCCAGCTAATATCTTTATTGCATCCTAGTAAATACCTGAGCAGAGAAGTCAGCCATGCCATGCCCCAACATCTGACCTACAGAAACTGTTAGATAATAAATATGGGTTATTTTAATCCATTAAGTTTCTGGTAATTTGTGACTTAGCAATAGAAAACTTATAGAGGACAGATGCAACAACTTATCCCTCACCTCAGAAGGGATATTTTCACATGCCCAAAATGAGTAGGCTCTTAGAAAATTGGAATGGAGACATATTGGCAGATTCCAATGAAGTTGGGGACCTGAACCTCTAAATTTGGTTGAGCCTTCTTTGTCAAGAGAAGCAGCTCTTCCAAGTGTGTCTAAGGAATTTAGTATACCTTGGTCTGAAGAACTTTCCTGGAATAGTGCAGAGGAAGGTATCAAAGCCTTAGGAAGATTGGACTTGGAGCTCCATCCTCAGACACAAAGACAAAAGCCTTTGAAGAGACTATTGAACCAGCTATTCCAATCACATCAGGTTAAATATCTGTTAAAATAAAATAAAATAAAATAAAAAACAGTGTGAGTGTGAGTGTGTGTGTGTGCACACACGTGCATGCACATGCACACATTTCCTGGTGATTCTGCTCCTCTGGCTCAATCTATAGTGATAAAGTTGAGGTCATGGTCACTAATCCAAGTTTAAGGTGCATCCTCCTTATCCCAAGGCTTGATGTTCTCATAATGTACCTTCCTTAAAGTGTCATTTTCTACCTGCCTGGGAAAGGCAGAAGTCACACCTATCTTTCTCAATTGGGTTCAAGAATTTCAGGCCATAATAGGCAAATTTAATAAAATCACCATGAGTTATCATCCGTCTGTCCTTTATATATATAAAGAATGTTGGCCGGGCGCAGTGGCTCATGTCTGTAATCCCAGCACTTTGGGAGGCCAGGGTGGGTGGATCATGAAGTCAGGAGTTCAAGACCAGCCTGGCCAAGATGGTGAAACCCCGTCTCTACTAAAAATACAAAAATTAGCCGGGCATGGTGGCGGGCACCTGTAATCCCAGCTACTCGGGAGGTTGAGGCAGAGAATTGCTTGAACCCAGGAGGCGGAGGTTGCAGTGAGCCAAGATTGCACCACTGCACTCCAGCCTGGGAGACAGAGTGAGACTCTATCTCAAAAAAAAAAAAAAAAAAAAAAAGTTGCAAGAAAATCTAAAATTTGTCTCCTTTAAAAACATTGCATAAAGCCAAGTGCAGTGGCATGCACCTGTAGTCCCAGCTACTTTGGAGGCTGAGGTGGGAGGATCTCATGAGCCCAGAAGTTCAAGGCCAGCCTGAGAAACATAGCAAGCCCTGTCTCAAAAAGATTATCATTATTATTATTACATATTTTCTCAAAGTATTGTCTTGATATTTCCCTTTATTTTGTGTCCTTTTGTTTAAGAATGCAAAATATCTAGGAAAAGATGGTTGCTATCATTTCGGCTTTTGAAAGAAACACAAACTAGCTATAGCAGTTAGGGTAAAATCAGAGAAGCAGAGCCACTAGAGTATTATGGGAATAAAAGATTTATTATAGGAATTAGATCTCACACAAATGTAAGAGCAGCTGAGAAAGTGAAAGTCAGAGAATTTAAGAAACAGTCATAAATGAATCCTCTGAAAGCACTGGCATGAGTAGGTAAGCTGGAGCTTGCAGGGAAATCTGAGACACCAAATATACCCAGCCACTTCAGTGAGACTGCAAAGCGGGAGCTCTCAGAGAGGTCTATGGGAAGATGTTCCCTTTGTGTAGCTACCACCCCTATGGGTTTGCAGCCAAGCACCCGGGTAAGGGGTAGAAGGGAGTGAGTCTGCTTTTGGTGAGTTGTGCTGGCAGTCAGGAAGCCAAGCTGGACAGTGTGGAGGAGAGGAAGAATAAACGGGGACGCAGACACCTCTGTGTCTAACTATCTGACGATGACGACCTTCCAAGAATAATGGTCTTTGCTTCTTTTCCACCTTCCAAATCTTGTGCATCTTCCTCTATGGCCAACTCTAACCCAGAATTATGCATGAAATGTAATTCCCAGCTTAACCCACCTGCCATGGTGTAATCCAGCACAATGACTAAGCAAAAGATGAATTTGTTATTAAAGTCCTGGGGCTCCTCACAGAACTGAGGACAGGAATGAGACTGGATCTCAGAATAACTGGAAACATGAGTTCAGATACCAACAAGCTCTCAGGGTATCTTGCCTCTCTTGCTGCTCTCAAGTTACCTGCTTGTTTACCTGCCTCCCTTTAGACTGGCCTGTTCCATGGCAGGAAACCTAACTGCTGACAACTCCTAAGCATGATTCCTTGCAGCTTCTTCAGACATGTCAAGGGAAGAGAGACTCAGCTCTGTCTCTTCATGCCCAGTCCAATAAATTCTGAGAAGGTACTCACTGGCCAGAGGACTGGGTCACATGGTATCACAGCTGCTCCTGCTACGCCATTGTGGATAGGGGAGGGGAGAACGGTTTTCAGAAGAAAGTAAATGTGGAGCAAAGCAGCTCCATCAGCGTTCACTGCAGGTGGTAAGGTAACATTATGTCTCACCTAAGTCCCAAAACTAGGTATAGTAAGATTGGCCTGGCTCCAAAGAGGGCTCCTTGACTTCCAGTGTTCCAAGGGGCTCCAATCACTCTGTTTGTCATTATGCCGTGGGCTTTCCCCCAATACTGCATATCAACAAACTTCCCATGCTATAGTCTACCATGGCCTTTCTCACTTCACAGGTGACAGAGACACAAAATGACCACCAATCTACACACCTGGAAACAACTCTGCCTCCTGGCACAGTGCTTTTTTCCTTATTACACACCACCTTGCATCCTTGATCATCCACTACAGTAAATATGATAAAAAGATACTTTTAATTTCTTTCTCATAGAAAAAGCATAACGTGTTCACCGTGGAATACATTTAGTTTAGCGTAATCAAAGCTAAAATTTGTATGTGTTATAGTCATGTAAATTGCTATTGACACTACTTCAGATTCAAGAACTTCTACCAGAAAGGTCAAAGCAAAATGGAACAACAGCTTGGAAGTTCATTACTGTCCTCACAGAATTTCATTATTGACGACTAACACATATTGAGCATGCTATTACAAGACACCGTACCAGGCAGAATGAATAGATGTAAGTGTGTAAGACATAGTCCCAGCCTTTTAAAATCTGGCTGAGTGGGCTGGGCGTGGTGGCTCATGCCTGTAATCCCAGCACTTTAGGAAGCTAATGTAGGTGGATTAATTGAGGTCAGACATTCAAGACCAGCCTGGCCAATATGGTGAAACCCCGTCTCTACTTAGAAATTACAAAAATTAGCTGGGTGTGGTGGCAGATGCCTATAATCCCCAGCTACTTGGGAGGCTGAGGTGGGAGGATTGCTTGAACCTGGGAGGTGGAGGTTGCAATGAGCTGACATCGTACCACTGCACTCCAGCCTGGGTGATAGAGCAAGACTCCATCTCAAAAAAAAAAAAAAAACCTGGTTGGGTGAATGGAACACAGACATAGACTACAGCCAACCATTTATGGTAGCCTATGAAAGAATGAATACCCTAAATGAATGATACAGAGTAGGAAGTAATCTCTGGGGACTGCAACAGTCAGAAAATGTATCATGGAGGACGTAGGAATCAAAGCCTGGATTTTATTTATTCCTTCAATCATTCCATCATTTGCTCATTCATTCAACAGTTCTTCAGTTGGGCATCATGCTTAATGCATGTAAAAGTAAATGGGCAATGGTGTACACCCGGGATAAGAGCAATAAGAGTTATGGGAGATAATACGATTCTAAGATAGTACAATTCAAATGTGCAGTGTACTCTACTCTTGCATCCACCTGTCACTTGTTGAGTGTCTCTTACCTGCTAAAAACTCTGCTAGATCCCTAAATGAAGTAAAAGTCTGGTCTGCAAAGACTCACAAAACATTTAAATCATGTCTTTGTAAGAAGAAATGCCCAAATAGTCCTTGTTGTGTAACAAGAGGACTTTGTATCACACAGTGTAGGCTCAAAGAAATGGTACAAGGGGAACACGATGTGTGCATACTCAGGATACTTGCCGTCCAACTCTCAGAAAGAATATAACTGGATACACCATGGTTGTGCTCCAGGAGAAGGCCACAGGTCCCCTGCCACTTTGCATTCTTACAGAAGCATTAAGAGGGACAGGGATCACTCAAACAATTTGGGCAATCCAGCCTAGCTAGCATAAGAAAAAAACATCCTTTCTCAGATGTTAATTTGCATATCAGTCCTGGGTTCAGCTAGAGGCCTTGAAACTTATACGCCTCCCTGCTCAGCCACCTTGTTGCCCTGTTGAGGGAGAGCCACTGTGCTCATCCAGAAATAAAATAGTTTAAGTCTTCTCAGAAATGTAAGGTGAGATGGGAAGATAGACTCATAGATGGAAGTTGGATAAGTGAGGGGAAAGGGGTTAGGCACTTTTTTCTTTTAAGACAAGCTCTCTCTGTGTCACCCAGGCTGAAGTGCAGTGGTGCTATCATGGGTCACTGCAGCCTCGACTTCCTAGGCCCAAGCAATCCTCCCGCCTCAGCCTTCCAAGTAGCTGGGACTATAGGTGCGTGCCACCACACCCAGCTAATATATTTTTTTCATTTTTTGTAAAGATGGCGGGGGGGTCTCCCTGTGTTCCCCAGGCTTATTTCCAAAGACTTTTTTTGTTTCTAAGACAGGGTTTCACTCTTTTGCCTAGGCTGGAGTGCAGTGACGCAATGTAGTTCACTGCAGCCTTGAACTTCTGGGCTCAAGCAATCCTCCCACCTTAGCCTCCTGAGTAGTCAGGACCACAGGCATGCACCATCACCACTGCCTAATTTTTTTTTTTTCTTTTTTTTTAGAGACAGGGTCTCACTATGTTGCCCAAGCTGGTTTCAATCTCCTAAGCTCAAGTATCCTCCTGCCTTAGCCTCCTAAAGTGCTAGGATTATAGGCATGAGCTACCATGTCCGGCTGGGCATTCTAAACAAGGGGCTGGCATAGGCAGAGGTGCAGAGCCAAGAAAATGGGTGTCTAGTTCCCCACAGTAACTCAGTATATTGCTCAGTATAGTGCTGAGCAATAGTGGGTGCTCAGTAAATATTTTATTGGATGGCTGAAAGACATTCAGGCCACCTGCATGCCTAGGGCTCTTCAAACTTGGTGCATAAAAGGAGTAGCAGTATATTAGGGAATATCCAGAGCACCAAGACAAAAATGGCCACAGTTTTACCAGATTTATTGGTAAGTAAATTAAAACTCTAAACAATATGTTTGCTTTAATCTTATATGTTATATATGAGTGCATGGGTATACACATGCACATAAATTGCAAAGTTCCAATAAATTCTTCAAATAAAATATAAGATTTGAGATAAATTTGTCTTTTGTGGTACCTCCCAGCAATACTCAGACCCCTGGGAAACAGGTATTCAATCTTCTCTGCCATTAGGGATATAAAAGTGGAAAAGCTTGAAAAGTAGTACTAGATTCCTACTGAGCAAAAGAAAAAGGAAAAAGTGGTGGCTCACGCCTGTATCCCAACACTTTGGGAGGCCAAGGCAGGTGGATCAGCTGAGGTCAGGAGTTCGAGACCAGCTTGGGCAACATGGTGAAAACCTGTCTCTACTAAAAATACCACGTGCAGGGTGAAGGGAAATAGCCACGCCTGATGTAATTGTCAAAGAATTGTTTTGCATGAACACTGTGGAATAATTTTTAAAAACGATTAGTGATCATATGATTCAGTCAAAAGTCCAGCTGAAAACACATGATAAATTAAATCGAGTGATTTGAAGAGAGTTTAATAGGTTATTCACAAAGGTGTGGGCGAGGAGTATGGAAACCATTTGGGATGGTGCAGTAACGGGACAAAAAGGAGGAAGTAATGACTTCTAACGGGAGGTAGACAGGCTGTGTGAATGAGCCATCTGAAAAGAGCTGCGACCTTCTGTGCAGGAATGAGCCCCCAGAGGGGAGCTGAAACAATGAATGCTCAACCTCCCTCTCCTACCTTGTCTGATCTCTGGTTACTGCCCGCTCTTGGCCAAACCTGATGGAAGCCAGAGGACAGGGAAGCCTGTTGTAGTCCAAACAGATGAGCCTCCCAGGGCACGGAGCACAGCAGAGAAGGAGCATGGTGGTGGGTATCTGTAATCCCATCTACTTGGGAGGCTAAGATAGAAGAATTGCTTGAACCCAGAGGTGGAGGTTGTAGTGAGCTGAGATTGCGCCACTGTACTCCAGCTTGGCAACAGAGTGAGACTCCGTCTCAAAAAAAAAAAAAAAAAAAAGAAAACAGTGATTGAAATAGTAACCAAAATATAAGTTGTAAGATTTCTTAACTTTTCTTGAAAAAAGAGCTGCCAGTTAAGGCTAAAGAAATCTGTTTATTTAAATCAGCAATAAACTAGATTATGTGGTCTCTAAATAAATATGATCTTTCATATTATATATGTAAGATGTATTTATAAAAACAATATAAATATTATAAACAGAAATGAGTTAATATCAATAAGCTTTCACAACAAGAAAATGTCTAGTGTCATAAACCATCTTTGGGGAAAAACAAAACCCTGCTAGGTATGAGAGTTTGTAACTGTATATTCATATGCACATGCACACACATATAATCTCCCACACTTAAAATAATCTAATTAAGAAACTACAATCTCCTCTTAAAGTTGAAATTCTTTCAGGCCATGAGTAAAGACAACAATGGTATGGCTAATGCAATATACAGTAACATACAATACAATACAATACAATACAATACAATACAACACAATACAATACAATACTGGCTAACTACTAGAAATATTAAGAATTACCTATAACTCGAAAGAAAACTGGGCTACCAGGCTTCATTTTGGTGTTATATTTTTTGGCATAAAAGTGTACTAGTCTTTGGTTTCAAACTTTGTTTTCGCTCTGCCTTCCTTCACCTCTTTCAGAAAATACACAAGGCTCGGCTCTGGGTTCCCTGAGCAAAACCAGACTGGTCAGCTTCATGTTGCTGTAACTTTCAGATCTGGATATTGTCACCCATTTTCTCTTTCCAAAGACAGGGCACCTATTTCAGGACACCTGTCCTGTTGTTGTACTTTTTTTTTTTCTTTTTTTTTTTTTAATGCTGGTGACGGTGTAGCTGAAAATTCAAATGGAAAAGAATTTCAACGGATCAGCATCTTCTTTTCCACTGATTTTTTTCTAAACCGACTCTTGAGAATGTTTCTGTGCCAGATTATTAGTCTGTGGCACGGCCTATCTCATCCCTGCAAGCCCTTTCATAATCAGTGTCGATGGCCACAGCGTTCATTCGACCCATGGTGATGAGAATCAAACGTGAAGATGATTGAAATAATTGGGTCAAATCTGCAGCAGGCCATTTCGGTGGCCACAGGAGAATGAGGGCATATTCAAAAATCATAATGAATCACATTCTCTGCAGGTAAAATAGGAATGATGATGACGTGGTATCAGCCAATTTCAGATGGACACTAGCAAGAAAAATGTAAATGATTAATATTTATATAGGTGCAGAATAAAAATAAACAATACTGTATCATATGAATGTAGGTAGATTTATGTCCCAAACATCTAATTTCCAGCTCATTCCCTTTCACTTAAAAAAAAAAAAAAAGGGAAAAAATGTTATGCAGTAATGGAAGCATTGGGGAATTGGAATATTTTGTGCTACGGTGTGTTTTAAATATTTTCTCTTTCATTATGTCAGGTTGGAATTCTTCCATTTGTCACACCAAATCCATCGTCTCAGACCCCTTCTCTGCTGTGCTCCGTGCCCTGGGAGGCTCATCTGTTTGGACTACAACAGGCTTCCCTGTCCTCTGGCTTCCATCAGGTTTGGCCAAGAGCGGGCAGTAACCAGAGGTCAGACAAGGTAGGAGAGGGAGGTTGAGCATTCATTGTTTCAGCTCCCCTCTGGGGGCTCATTCCTGCACAGAAGGTCGCAGCTCTTTTCAGATGGCTCATTCACACAGCCTGTCTACCTCCCGTTAGAAGTCATTACTTCCTCCTTTTTGTCCCATTACTGCACCATCCCAAATGGTTTCCATACTCCTCGCCCACACCTTTGTGAATAACCTATTAAACTCTCTTCAAATCACTCGATTTAATTTACCATGTGTTTTCAGCTGGACTCTTGACTGAATCATATGATAACTAATCATTTTTAAAAATTATTCCACAGTGTTCACGCAAAACAATTCTTTGACAATTACAACAGGTGTGGTTAGTTCCCTTCACCCTGCACATGGTTTCCACTTTGACCATGGCCTGAGTCACTTGTCATAAGTGACTCTATTTTGATATTTATGATCACAAACATCCCTACATATCAGGCCCCTTCTTGGGGAGATAACGTTAGAAGGAGAGTGGTTGGGTGGGCTACACATGAAAAATCTACTCTAGTATATCTATTTCCAAAATCTTTACATTTCTCCCTCTATGTTATGCCAAGGAAATTTTAGCACTTCATCTTCCCTTTCACATGTAGGCTTATGGAAGCAGACGGTAGAACTGTGGATATTAAAAGCTAGAAAAGACAGGTGGGTGGGGAGGAGGGAGAGAGGTTAGTTAATGAATACAAAATTACAGCTAGAGAGGAGGAATGAGTTCTGGTGTTCTGCAGACATTAGGGTGAAAATGGTTAACTACGATTTATTGTATATTTTCAAAAAGCTAGAAGAGAGAATTTTGAATGTTCATAGCACAAAGAAATGATAAATGCTTGAGGCGATGAATATGCTGATTACACTGATTTGATCATTACACATTTTACACATGTATCAAAATATCACATAAATATAGACAATTATTGTGCATCAACTGAACATAAAAGGAAAGATTTTTAAGTACTTTGACCTTATTTAGTGTTGATCAACACATTGTAGGTTTCAGTCATCTAGGATCATTCCAGCTGCTCCAGGTAGCAAGGTTTGCTGAAGTAAGGGAAGAGAGTGCAAGAGGTTCTCACACCAGCAATTAAATATTTCAGCCTGAAAGTGATACGTGTGACTTCACCTCATAACCTATTGGCCAGGACCACATGGCCCCAGTTGCAAGGAGGACAGCAAAAGGTAATCTTTCAAGTTCCTAGAAGGAGAAAAAAAAAAAAACTAGATATGTGTGAGCATCACAACCAGGTAACCTAGAGCTGTCTGCAGAACACCAGAACTCATTCCTCCTCTCTAGCTGTAATTTTGTATTCATTGACTAACCTCTTCCCCTCCTCCCTTTCCACCTGTCTTTTAGAGGTGATGAAAAGTTACAATATTCATACAGTTTTCAACTTGGAGGATTGTAGTTGCTGTATTTTGAGTTTTTAGTTGTTTCTCCCTCCCAATTTCTCACATCTTAAATGTAACTACACTAATATTTTAGGTTTCAGGTGAGAGTATGTCTGAATTGACACCAACTCACAATAAGACATGAGTCTTAGCCTTTTGCTCATGCTCAGTTTACAAAATAGTTTATTGGTACCTTCTGGGCCTGTTAGGGCTGCGTCTCATAATTGCCATTTCCATTTTACAATGGAATACTACTGGGCATGCCCAGTTTTATGGTTCAGTGATTAGATGAGAGTTTGTGGTGGCTGCTTTAGGTTGTCCAGTCACTAGACAACCAAGTACTTTGTTCTGGGACTTGCCAGAGTCTCCAAACAGCATCTCTGCTGCCATGCACAGTTCCAATGCCATTGAATCCACTAGGTCATAAGACTCAAGTGGCATGTCAGCCTTCAACCCAGCCTGGACGTGCTGCAGGTCTTATTCTTGTTCCAGGACTTCCTTAAGACTGGAAGCTTATGGGTTATTTCCTCAGTTGGTTAGTGCAGCATGCCCAAATGTGGTATATGCTGTCACCAAAATCCAGAGGCTTATCAAATACAGTGCCTTTTTCTTTGTGGTGGAGGGTGCAAAGTCCTGCCATTTGTGATTTCCTAACATGCTACAAACCACTGGACCCTTTTGAAACATCACCAAAGTGGTGGCAGGGCCCTAAACTTTCAGAGGGTTTAATCTCCTACCCTTTGCATATATATTTTCTACTTCCTTCTCACTAGGTCCAACAAACAACATGATCATCAATGTAAAGAAATTGTGTGATGTTCCACAGAATACAATAAAGATATACCCTTGTCTCTGCTATATAAATACAAACTGCTTCTGATTTTGACTACTGGTTAGGATGGGAAAGAATGCATTTTCCAGGACAACAGTTGTATGTCAGGTGCCCGGGGGTATAATTTGTTTCAGTAAGTATCCTGTATCCAAAACCATAGCTGCAACTAATGTCACCACCTGATTAGGTTTGCAATAATCCACTGTCATTTTCAAGGCCTGTCAGGCTTTTGTTCCAGCCAAACAGAAAAGTTTTATGTAGATACAGTAGGAATTACTACCCCTGCTTCTCTCAAGGTCTTTATGGCAGCAGTAATTTCTACAATCCCCCCAGCAGGATCGCTTACTGTTTACTAGCTTGGTGAATTGTTTGGGAAGAGCTCCAGAGGCCCTAGATGGTCCTTCCTTTCATAGTAGCCTTCACGCAACAGGACAGGGAACCAGAATGGTATCCTGCTAGTTACCAAGTATATGTGTATGTATATGCATATACATGTATGCATATATGTGTGTGTATGTATTCCCACCATGTATAATATACACTGGATGGGCCTGCAATCCCAGTAGGTCCACTGTTACATGAATTGGAGCCACAAATTCATCTAACACCTGACATCTGTAAGCCCTACTTTGGCAGATGATTGTAATGTTTTTGGTCTCTGGCATAAGTGCAAAATCAGAGCCAATCTGTGATGGTTCCCAGTACGTTTTAAATTCCCTGCTGCCAGTCCGCAGACCCCTGGGTGAATAGCTCCAGGTCACCCTGTGGAAGACTTGGGAGGAAATCCACTGGATATACTATGGCTAAACTACAGAGTTCTTCTTCAGAGGCACCTGGCCTCCACCTCTGTTGAGGGGCTTCATCCATCCACTGACTGAGTTCTGAGACTATGGTAGGGAGCCACGAATCCTAACATGGTGTCTAGTTTGTTTCTGCCCAGTAGTCCTAGAGGTCTAGGTCAACTCAGTGGACCTCAAGCTGCTCCTTGATTTCATTTCAAAACACTCCTATGACCATTCCTTCTCCATGACGCATTGTACTAACTGCACATAAATTTGCCTTTGTCTGTTAACATCTCCCACCTACCCTCTACCTCTCTGGAATCCCATTTTCTCATTGGAATCACGACATGCCA
Source organism: Theropithecus gelada (assembly GCF_003255815.1). NCBI lineage: Eukaryota > Metazoa > Chordata > Mammalia > Primates > Cercopithecidae > Theropithecus > Theropithecus gelada. The sequence goes on from NC_037672.1 coordinate 144,606,826, forward strand.
TTTTTGCAGCATTTCCATTGTCTTCTCTGGAAGTCAGAGGACAGTTACCAAGGGAGGCCCCTTCCCCAGTGCTTGGTGAAGAGGTGTTCTCCAAACCTCCTGCTAGGTAGTAGCAGAGCTGGTTGCTAAAAACAGGGCTTTGAAGAGGCAAATTTAAAAACTGCCACTGCCACCAGTTTCTGAATGATGAACCCTGGCATTCCACTGGAAGACCACAACTGTGCTAGATACCTCATTCTGCCTTCCAGCATACCAAGAGAGTGCATTATTAGGGGAACCTAGTCACTATTCAGACCCTTAGTGGCAAGGGAGTTAGGGAAATGTAGTTTCTAGCTGGATGGCCAGGTGCCTAACTGAAACTCTTTTACTATGACAGAAAGGAAGAACAGATTCAGGGGATAATTTCCACTTCCCCACATTCAACTCTCCTTCTCTACCAGTTCTTTCCCATCAGCATTTAAACATGTTCACAGATTGTTGTTATTTTCTTCCACTTCGGGAGGAAAAGTAAAACTCATTTCCATATCCCTCCTCACTATTTCTCTCCCTTTATTCTATGTAGTTAAATATTATAAAAGAATTGTGAGCTAGGCATGGTGGCTCACGCCTGTAAACCCAGCACTTCAGGAGGCCGAAGTGGGTGGAACTCTTGACTTGACGTCAAGAGTTCAAGGCCAGCGTGGTCAACATGGTGAAACCCTGCCTGTACTAAAAAAATTAAAAACTTACCCAGGTGTGGTGGTACATGCCTGTAGTCCCAGGTACTTGGGAAGCTGAGGCAGGAGAATGCTTGAACTCAGGAGGCAGAGGTTGCAATGAGCTGAGATCATGTTCTGCACTCCAACCTGGGCAACAGAGCAAGACTCTGTCTCAAAAAAAAAAAAAAAGTCTTCAAATGCTTATCAGTGTATGCAGAAAAGTCTAAATTTAGCATAGGAAAAGGGGCTCTGGATATTAATACACAATATACAAAACTGAGACCTGTGGAATGATTGAAAATTGAAGACTTATTTCTTTTAACATCACCAGTGTGGTAGGCAGACCATTCTCCCCCAAAAGATGTCCATATTCCAATTCCACAAACTGTGCATACGTTACCTCACACAGCAGAAAGGGATTTTGTAGACACGGTTAAAATTAAGAACCTTGAGATGAAGACATTGGCCAGGCACAGTGGCTCACATCTGTAATCCCAGCACTTTGGGAGGCTGAGTCAGGAGGACTGCTTGAGCCCAGGAGTTTGAGACCAGCCTGAGTAACATAGCAAGACCCATTTGTACAATCAGTCAACCAATAACAAAGAAGAATTGGGGAAAATATCTTGGATTATCTGAGTGCGCTCAATCTAATCACATGGGTCCTTAAGAGTATAAGATGAAGAACAAGGGATATTACATGAAAGGGACTCAACTCACTGTTGCTGGCTTTGAAGGTGGAGGAAGGGGACTGACCATGAACCAAAGAGTGTGGACATTCTCTAGAAGCTATGAATGAACCTCAGGTGACAGCCAGGAAAGAAACCAGGGCCTCAGTCCTACAACTGCAGGGAACTGAATTCTGCCACTGACTTGAATGAGCAAGGAAATAGATTCTCCCCTACAACCTCCAGGAAGGAAAGCAGCCTGCTGACCCCTTGGTTTTAGCCCTTTGAGATCCATGTTAGACTTCTGACCTCCAGCGCTGTAAGATACTAAATATGCATTACTTAAGCCACTAAGTTTGTGTTCATTTGTTCTGCTGGCAATGGAAAACAGATGTATCTTGTATATCAGATAAGATACTTTTCCCCTTAAATCTTCCTCCCTGGAGACATTGATCACAAACCTGGGATTTCTGAGACTAGAGACCATTTTAAAAGCTTGGTTCTAGGGCAATTGCCGGATGCTTATATCCTGACCTAGACATGGTTCTACGGAGAGGATGAAGCAAGAAGGGAAAAAACAAAGACCTTGCTCTTCTGTTTTCCTCTCATTTCCCAAACAAGAAAATTGGAAAATGCAAATCATAGAATTTATACTATTGGAGAAAAATATCTAGTTCTACCTCTACATCGTAAAGATACCTCATAAGTAGAGGCACCATTTATGGCCCAAGCCTGATGGACTCTATTCAGAGATAACGTATGCACAGAACATTCCTTTTACAGTGCGGGAGGAGTTATACAGGCATGCAAACACACACATCCTACCCATAGAAAACCATCTAGAACAGGTGCTCATGAGTTTACACAAGGACACTCAACAGCCTTAAATACACGAGCAAAGTAAAGGTAAAATTCAAGCTCCATAGAGACCTCTCCTCATGTTCAAAGAAGAAAACTCCTCCACACTAGGACAAAATTTCCCATGAATTATCTTTACCTCGCGTAAGTCAAAGCCTTCTTTCTATGGGAATCACCGCAGGCTAGCATCTAATGGACAAATACAATGCATAATAATTTTGATTTAAATCCTAAAAGAATTTATCTCAGTATAAAAATATTTTTCCTTTCTCACATTTTTAATAATACACAGAATCTTCTTCCTAACCAAAAAGACCTTTTCTCCCAAATCCACGGAATTATCTAGTTTTAAATCTGTTAATTTAAGTTTTTTCTCATTCCTTTTAACCTGAAACTTGATATTCTAGAAGTATCACTTAAATTGGTCTGAAAATAAAACATCAATGGAGATAAGAAAGAGGAAAAAAAAGAAACTCTCCAACCAGATAGAGCCACTGGAAAGCTTACTTAGTGAGCAATAATTTATAGAAAAGGTAATTTATTATTTACTATGTAAGTTGTTTGCACCATTCACAGTATCTTCTTCACTCAGTGATAAAGCACCACATATACTTCTAAGGCCTATTGGGTGCTCAAACTGCTTTATCACCTTTCTTGTGAGGAAATTAGAGAACTCAACAGTGACTAATCCAGTAATTCTAGTAACACATCTTTAAAGATGAGGGCAAATGTTCTATTCATTTAAATATTTATTTCAGTAGTTTAAACAAAGAACCTTTATTTAAAAAAAAAAAATATAAAAGTTAATATACTGGGGGAATAAATGTGAATCAAGAATGTAAAACTTAAATCTGTAAAGCAGAGGAAGCCATGAGAAACAATTGTTGGGCAAGCCCTGAAAATGTGGGGAATAGTATCTGGAATAAAATAAGAAGCAAGGCCAAGCACAAAGGCTAGCCCACGTCAGAAGCACAGGTAGGACTGCAACTCTCAAACAGTGTGCTGAAGAGTAACAGGGTGCTGGAGTGAACTCATCGAAGCACCTTGGGATGTTTTCTGTGTTAAAGAAACACAGAAACATCTGTCAGATCTTATGTGAATGTCTGTAATTAGGTGTTTGGACCTAATTACTTAATAAGTGAAACTATTAGATATTTCTCTGGCTAAGGGACACCATGAAAAAACTAGCGAGATTCTAAGGGCACCGTGAAACAAGAAAGTTTGGAAACTTCTGCCTTAGGGACATGCTAGGATTCAAAGGACATTGCCTGCTCAGAGTAAAATTAGAGTAGCAGATGAAAAGTGGAAAGGACAGTGCCTCTAGCTTCTGCATACCTAATTATACACAGTGGGGCCTTTTCATAGCTCAATGCTGGCTCTAAAGAACTCTTGTGCTCTCTCATTCTAAATTCACAGCAGGAGCCCCTTAAAAATCACTGAATCTTACTTTCAAACCAGTGAATTTCATTCTTCCTTAATAACAAAAACAAAGAAGTAATTTTCCAGTGTTGATCTTGGGACCAAATAGAGTCCCTCAAATATTTAGAGAAATCCTACTAAGATTTAAGTATCACTTTCTTCATGAAGAAATGAATGAACTTTATGGAAAGATTCACTCTGCAACTTCATAATAGCTCAAAATTTAAAAATTTACTCTAAATCAGGGATTGGTAAACTTTTTCTATAAAAGTTCCAGAGTAAATATTTTAAAATGTTCTTTTACAACTCTTTAAAAATGTAAAAACCAACTGAAAGCAGGCACTTGAGCAGATATTTGTACACCCATGTTCATAGCAGCATTATTCACAATAGGCAAAGGGTGGAAACCCCCTAGTGTCATATCAATGGATGAATGGCTAAACAAAATGTGGCATATACACATAAAGGAATATCATTCAATCTTACAAAGGAATGAAATTCTGATGTATGATACAACGTGGACGAAATTTGAAAACATCAAGCTAAGTGAAATAAGCCAGATACAAAAGGGCAAATATTATAGTATTCCATATATGAGTTACCAAGAATAGTCAAATTCATAAAGACGGAAAGCAGAACAATGGTTACCAGGGCCAGAGGCAAGGGCTAATGGGGAGTTGTTTCATGAGTACACATTTTCTCTTTGGGGTGATGAAAAAGTTCTGGGGATGATAGGGATGATAGCTGCACAATGTAAATGCAGTTAATGCCACTGAAATACAGTGGTAGGTAAAGTTGAAGCTTAGAAGTGGACAGAAATAGCTTCAAGGTTCAGATTTGAAAGTTTAATTTTACCACTTGTGTTACTTTTATTTTCTTCTCCACTCATTTGGTGCATAGTAGGCCATTTCCCCTCCCATGTGTTGGAAAGGAGAAAAAAAGAAACATTGGAACATTAAGCTTATTCTAAAGACTCAGATCTCTCCCCTGCATGCTTGCAACCTTTAAATGTAACTCACTTAACTCATGGATTAGTTAGCACAATCTCAGACTCTGGAGCCGACCTATCCCTAAAATAAGAAAAACTTAATGGGCTGTATGTAGGCTACAGGCAAAAAGAAAAAAAAAAAAAAAAAAAAAAAGTCACTATAAGCAAGAAACTTCTTTCAGATTAGATAAACAGTACAAAAATGTACAGACAAAAGACAATTGTTTCAGTTATCTATTCACTGGAAGAGATGTGTAACAAACAACCTTAAACTCAGTGAAGTAAAACGACAATCATTACCCTCATGAATTCTTCAGGTCAGGACTTAGGACAAGGCAGAGCAGGCATGGTGTGTCTCTGGCCAGGATTAGGGCCTCAGCTGGGATGACCCAAATGACTGAGCGACGAGAATGGCTAGGAGCTGGAATCAGCTTCTCAGCTCACATGACTGGCACCTAGGCTGGGGTGACTCAAAGCCTGGGCTCAGCTGTGACTGGTGACCAGTGTTACCTTCAAGGGGTCTCTGTCTTGGGCTTTTTCACAACATGCCAGCCTCAGGCAGTGGAACTTCTCACAGGAAGACTGAGAGTTCCAAAAGGTAAATGTTCCAGCAGACAATGTGGCACTGCATGGTCTTTTATGACCTAGCCTCAGAAGTCACATATGGTGACTATGACGACTTTCACCAACTTAGATTGGTTAAAATCAATCACAAGCCCACATACATGTAAGAGAGGGAACACAGACTCTATCTTGTTATCAGATGAGTATCAGAGAAGTTGCAGTCAGGTTTTAAAACTACCATGGACATATTTATAGAGAAATGGAGATACATGGCAAAGGGTTAACAGTGTCCACCCCCCAGGATCCCTCAAAGTGCATTTAACTTATTATCTAATTCAAATTAATCCAAACTTATCCTTCAAGAATAGCAAATTCCACCTATTTTCATGTGATGCAGTAACAAACTTCAATTAACCTCTATAACTTGCATTGAAGTTGACTAATATCTTATTTTTGACCCTAGCACCATCTGCCAATTTTAATCATTTCTTATTTTTCAAACACCGTCAAGCTCAGATCCACCCTCAGGCTTAGGCTAAGTCATATCCAGAAAGAAGGCAGAGAATGCCTATAGCAAGCAAAGCAATTAGATTAGCCTTATTAACAGCATTATGGCTGCTGACACCAGTGGTCATTCCCTATCCTTACTAGACTTTAGGATCTTACAGGTCAAGAGAAAAAAATGAAACAAATGGTGGGCAAATAAAGCTATCAACTTTTATTCTCCAGAGTAAAAACATTTGAAGAACAACTACTATCTATTATCATATTAAAAAATAGGATAGACAATTTCAAAATAAAGCATGGTCCTTAAGAGTGAATAAATTTAACTAAATGAAAAATTCATATATCTTGTCTGAAATGCTTTGGACCAGCAGTGTTTTGGATTTCAGATTTTTTCAGATTGGGGAATATTTGCATTATACATACCAGTTGAGCATCTCAAATCTGAAAATCCAAAATCTGAAGTTCTTCAAGGAGCATTTCCTTTGAGCATCATGTAAGCACTCAAAAAGTTTCGGATTTTGGAGCATTCTGAATTTCAGATTTTCAGATTTGGCATACTTAATCTGTAATTTTGGTTTTAATTTCTCTGCTGATCTGAAGAAATTTCACCATAGAAGAATTCCAGTTCGCAAACTGGTATGTGAAATCATTTGTGCATCTGTCTCGTCTCTTCTCTCTTTTGTTTTTTTCTAATGGTTTTAGATTTTTGCTTTAAGAATTCAAAATCTAAACAAGACAAATAAGTAAATGAGTATAATACCATATGAATGCTGTAAGAATACATGGGGAAACAAAAATAAAGGAAGGTCTCACAAACTAGGTAAAAAAAAGTTTGCCCATGAGAAAGAATGGGGAAAATTATAGGCAGCAAAAACAATTGTAGCTGAAAGCACAATCTATGCATACAGCATATCCAAGATAGCCTCTACTGTGTACCAAAAAATAAAGAGTAGTTATACTTGGCTGTAGACTAAGGTTAACTTTCTCTTCATTATTCTTCTCTTTTATGAACTTTAACAATAGAGCAAGTATTAATTTAATGATCAGGAAATGTTTTTTAATTTCAATTTTATTTTTTATTTTTTTGAGACAGAGTCTCGCTCTGTCACCCAGGCTGGAGTGTAGCGGTGTGATGTCGGCTCACTGCAAGCTCTGCCTCCCGGGTTCACGTCTTTCTCCTGCCTTAGCCTCCTGAGTAGCTGGGACTACAGGCGCCCGCCACCACACTCGGCTAATTTTTTGTATTTCTAGTAGAGACGGGGTTTCACCCTGTTAGCCAGGATGGTCTCAATCTCCTGACCTCGCGATCTGCCCACCTCGGCCTCCCAAAGTGTTGGGATTACAGGCGTGAGTCACCGCGCCCGGCCTTAATTTCAATTTTTCAAGTAAGCTTAGGAAGAACAAACAAAAGGCCTATTTTTCCGGTAGAGAGCAGTTTGGGTCAGGTTGTAAAATACAGATGTTAATGACTGGGAAGTAGGCAGCGGAAGTCAAGCTCCAAACAGACGATACCAGGAAACGGGCTCATAATATTCCTTCAGTGTCTCTGTAAGAATCCTGGGCTAGGTGTACTCAATGTTGCAAGCCTCCTTACCCATATGGTCATTAGGCGGAAATCCCCCAGGTGGCAGTCACTAGCAGGTCAAATGCTTAAATATAATGCCCTTTGGAATCAGAAGGACCAAGGTTAGTATCTCCACACTAACACTTAACTAGCTCAGTGAGACTGGGCATTAGCCACTTGACTTTTTCATCTGTAAAGCGGAAAAATGCCTGCCTCTCAAAATGTTTGTGCAGAACAACTTACATAATGTAGGTAATGAACTTAGTACAGTGTCTGTCCCCCTGAAAATTACAATAATATAAAACGCATTTGTATATGTAATTGAGAAGTAGATATTTGTTTGCTCTATTGGTTTAAAGGCTTTAAGCATATAAAACTCCTTTGTCAGCTAGAATGTCAACTTTTTAAAACGTAAATGAGTGCAAATGTTTAACACGAGTTCCAAATGTGGAAAGGACATTCCGTATTTGCGGTTAATTCTAAAATTAAGCTACCTTTAGAATGATATTTCTGTAAGATCCAGAAATAACCAAGCGGCCTAGCCCCTAGATTCCAGCAACTGACATAAAACTAGGTGGAGGTTTCCCATTCTTCCCTGCCTTCTTACTCCAGCCGGCTTCTGTATCCACTCTAGATTGAATAGGGGATGTTTTGTGTAGAGATGGGCCTTCTCTCTTCCAGTCCAGCTCTGAAGTAACCGCCCCTTACCCAAGCTTTCTTTAAACTGTCATAACGCCATCAGAAGAATGTAGTAGGTGTGTCTCACGTATCCTCAAACAATTCCTGCAGCTTCCAGAATCCTTGTAATAGCCCACTGGACCACCTACGGCAACTCCACCCACTTCCATGCATCTGCTCTTCTTTCTAACCCCAGTACACAATCCTGCAGCCCCGCCCCCGCAGCTGACCAATCAGAGAGAGCAAAGTGAGCCGGATGGGGCGGGTCCAGTTTGGCGCTGACGACAAATCACCTGCCTTAGACCTCAGGGGCGGAAGCGGAAAAGAGCTGAAAGTCCTGGTTTGGCCTTGGGTTCCGCCGTAGGGGATGTCCCGTGCGAGTGCGTGAGATCCTGGGGCCTTACCTACTAGTGGAATCGGGTGAAGAGACGCCTGCCAGTGCGGGAGGTAGGAAGCTCGATTCCCCAAAGAAAAGAGCGAGTGGGCAGGCAGCTGCGAGACAGAACCGGAGTGTGCAGGGTCCTTAGAGGCCGGTTCCTGGTCGGTGCTGCTCTCCTGGAAGCCATGGTACAGGCAGAGCTCAGGGCGATCCCCAGGTGAGGGCAGCGGCTCTGCCTGGGATTCCACCGCAATAGAACCGGGTAGATGCGGGGTGGGGAAGAAAGAATGTTGCCTGCACTGCTCCCCAATAGCACCCTGAGCGGCTACATTTGCAGGAGCAGCAGCAGCAGAAGACACAGCGCCGGTCCAGGAGGCGGCTTGAGCTGTTCGTAAAGTCGCCCGACAGCTTTTTCTCCGTAGTATGCGAGTTGACAAAAAGCCAGAGAACAGGGCTCCCCATTACAATCTTTTCGAGCTCTTTTCCCTTGCTAACCGGATCTGATTGTGCGAAAACATGCCTTGCACTTGTACCTGGAGGAACTGGAGACAGTGGATTCGACCTTTAGCAGTGGTCATCTACCTGGTGTCCATAGTGGTTGCGGTTCCCCTATGCGTGTGGGAATTACAGAAACTGGAGGTAAGAGGGTTCTGCACCATCAGCCTCTACACTTTCTTCTACCCATCTGTAGTTGGGAAGGAGACACCCTTCCCCCATTTCTGCCCTAACAATCCTGAAAACCATCTAATGTAAACGAGCCCACTCTTAGGATATAAACCTCTCTAATTTCTTGTTCACGGTTCTTCAAGTCATGCTACAGGTGGAGGTGAGACCGGGTCGAGAAAATAGAATATATTAATATAGCTGCTTAGAAGGGCACTGTTTTGCAAGTATTCATCAGTTCCCTGAAAATAAGGTAATTTTATTCCTAAAATCTGATCTGTTCAGATATTGGACTAAACTAGGTCAAATAAACTACCTTGAAAACCATGTATTGAATTTTATTAGTTTTTTACTAGCTTCCTGAATCAAAGGATTCTCGTTGTTTTAACTTTGGTGTTCGTTTTTACTGTGGAAATTAGCTCTTACCCAACAAAGGTTTTGCAAAAACCCCCTTATATATATTTTTTGATGTCATATGCTTATTGTGACATCAGTAATGTACTACAAGCTGGAAAACCCCAAGGTAAATAACTCAGATATAAATATTATATAATGAACTTTAAATTCGGGGTTAATAAAACCCACCAAGTACTTTTACAAGGGACACCTATTACAAGAACTATAACAAGACCATGACTATTTTAGGCCCTTCTTCATTGTGGAAATGATTTTTACATAAACTGTATTTAATATACATTTGTGTTCTCTATTTAGACTAAATTATTTTCTGATGACTTTCCCATACTAGCATAGTCCATGTAGTTGTTCGTTTGTTTGTTTGTTTTTGAGACGGAGTTTTGCTCCTGTTGCCCAGGCTGGAATGCAGTGGTGAGATCTCGGCTCACCGCAACCTCCGCCTCCCGGGTTCAAGCGATTCTTCTGCCTCAACCTTCGTAGCAGCTAGGATTACAGGCATGTGCCATCACACCCCGCTACTTTTGTATTTTTAGTAGTGACGGGGTTTCTCCATGTTGGTCGGGCTCGTCTCAAACTTCTGACCTCAGCTGATCCGTCCTCCTCGGCCTCCCAGAGTGCTGGGATTACAGGCATGAGCCACCGCGCCCAGTCCCATATAGTTATTTTTTATTGTTGTTTATTTTTATTTTCTTTGAGACAGAGTCTAGCTCTGTTGCTCTGGCTGGAGTGCAGTGGCGCAATCTCTGCTCACTGCAACCTCCGCCTCCCCGATTGGAGCAGTTCTCCTGCCTCAGCCTCCCAAGTAGCTGGGATTACAGGTGTCCACCACCACACCCAACTAATTTTTGTATTTTTAGTACAGACGGGGTTTCACCGTGTTGGCCAGGCCGGTCTCGACTCTGACCTTGTGATCCACCCGCCTTGGCTTCCTAAAGTGCTAGGATTACAAGCATGAGCCACTGTGCCTGACCCATATAGTTATTTTTAATGGCCATGTAATATTCTGCTACATTAAATATTTCCCATTTGTTAGATATTTAGGTTATTTCCACAATTTGTCTACAAAAACTTAGGTATAAGCATCTTAATACATTGGGTTTTTCTTACTTTGAAATATTTCCTTGGAGCATGGTATAGGAACTACTTTAAAAGTTAATAATATGCATAATATCAGTCCAGTTTAAGACTTCTCTTAGTTGCTAGTTTCAACTGTGGTTTTTAGGTGCCACTAGGTTTTTTTTTTGTTTTTGTTTTTGTTTTTTTGAGACGGAGTCTGGCTCTGTCGCCCAGGCTGGAATGCAGTGGTGAGATCTCAGCTCACTGCAAGCTCCGCCTCCCGGGTTCACGCCATTCTCCTGCTTCAGTCTCCTGAGTAGCTGGGACTACAGGCGCATGCCACCACGCCCAGCTAATTTTTTGTCTTTTTAGTAGAAACGAGGTTTCACCGTGTTAGCCAGGATGGTCTTGATCTCCTGACCTCGTGATCTGCCCACCTGGGCCTCCCAAAGTGCTGGGATTACAGGCATGAGCCACCTTTCCTGGCCAGGTGCCACTAGCTTTTTAAGAAAAATTGGAATCTGCAATCTGTACTGCTAACATCCTAAGCCAAATTCTCAACATGTCTTGCTTGGTCTCTTCTCAACACACCAGCCAGAGTAACCAGTTAAAACATGGCACATTATGTGTGTCCTCTTAAATCGCTTCTAGTCCTAGAGTAAAGGCCAATATTCCTCACTATGGCCATCGGGGTCCAACATGATCTGACACTGCTCCCACCCGATCCCCCTCTGACTTTTTCTCCTCAAGTCCTAGGCTTCCACTGCTCGACTTTGCTCAAAAATCCCAGGCATTGGCCGGGCAGGATGGCTCACGTCTGTAATCCCAGCACTTAGGGAGGCCGAGGCGGGTAGATCACGAGGTCAGGAGATCGAGACCATCCTGGCTAACATGATGAAAACCCGTCTCTACTAAAAAAAAAAAAAAAAAAAAATTACCCGGGCGTGGTGGCGGGCGCTTGTAGTCCCAGCTACTCGGGAGGCTGAGGCAGGAGAATGGCGTGAACCCGGGAGGCAGAGCTTGCAGTGAGCCGAGATTGTGCCACTGCACCTCCAGCCTGGGCGGCAGAGCGAGACTCTGTCTCGCTCTAAAAAAAAAAAAAAAAAAAATCCCAGGCATGCTCCTTCCTTGAAGCTTTGCACAAAGTTTCCCCTTCTCAGAATGTCCTTTCCCTAGATATTCTTCTCATTCCTTTATGTTCTTCAGGTCATTACTCAGATGTCACTTGACTACTCTATTTAACATTGTCAACTTCCCCTCTCCAACTTTTCATACTCCTTTCTCTGCTTTATTTTTTCTTTTCCATAGGACTTACCACCATCTACCACAATACATATTTTACTTCGTTTTTTTTCCCCTTCTTTCTGCCCAAATGAGTGAGTCCCAATGATGAATCAGGCTTTTGTATACTATATGAGAGAACACTTACCTCCATAGAACTTAGTGGTGGAGACAAAAGGAACCAAAAAAAAATCAATAAAATTGTATAAAATGCTGTGGAGAAAACCAGAAAAGATCTGAGAAGTTACCATGCAGGGCAGTCTAATTGCATAACTTCAAAAGACCACTCTACCAGCTATGGAAAATAAAGCAGAAGTGAAGGGAATTTAGAAAGCTCTTTACGGTAGTGAGAGGTGGTAGGTGCCTGGGCTATGATGGTTTCTGGCCCCGGTAAGGATAGCAGGAATGGAAATGGAAAACTGAATTGTAAGTATTCTTAGAAGTGAGCAAACAAGACTTGGCGGGAGATTGGATTCCAGAGGAGAAGCAATGAGAGAAAGGAAGAAATCAAAGATAATTCTGAAGTTTTTTATTTGAACAACTGTGTAAATGGTGGTACTAGTTACTGAGATAGAAAATTGAGGGTTAGGAACAGGTTTGAGAGAAATTGAGTTCTGTTATGGACATTTAGTTTAATAAGAGACATTCAGTAGGCATGTTAGATATGCTGTTGGATATGCACATCTAATGTTCAGAAAGATTTGAACTGCAGATACAAATGTGGCAGTTTATCTTGGTCTGCCCAGACTGCTGTAAGAAAATACCATAGCCTGAGTGGCTTAAACTACAGAAATTTATTTTCTCACAGTTCTGGAAGCTCATCCCATGCCCATGGTGGAGCATATACTCATTTATTAGAATGGTAGGATGACCATCTGCCCTGTTTAAACTATTTTTCCCACTCTCTTGACTGACCATGTATACCTGAAGTGAATGTGCACGTGATGGCGTGCTGCTCTAGTCTTTTTACCTCAGCACACTTTTGTTTTTTTTGGGTTTTTTTTGTTTTTTTTTTTTTTTACCTCAGCACATTTACCTCATGCCCTTGGGTCAGTTCTACTCTCTCCCCTCAGGAAGATCAGGCCCAGAAAGCAATCTCTCCTATTCATCTCCACTCTCTGTTTTGAAGCATTTTGCTGAGGGAGAGTTAACTTATTCTTGGATGCTTGTCTTTAAGGGTTTTTTCTTTCCTTTCTTCTTTCCTCAAGTTACCATAGAAAAAAATCTGTTTATCTCCTCCTCATTTCGTGAGCCAAAAAACTCAACTCATGGCTGATAAGATTAAGAATAATATTACTGGTATCTATATCAGTGTGTCTCAAATTTGAATAAATTATTTAGAGGTAAACATAAAATTAAAGAATTATATTGATAATTTCTGCAGATACCTAGTGTTGAGTTATTCTATTATAATGTTACTTAAATATATACACACATAAAACAGGTTAAATTTCTTATGCATATAACTTTTATATAGCTCAAAAATCAAAACAACTGTAAAACCAATAATTAAAGTTAATGACATTAAGGTGGAGAGATGATGTTTTTCTTAAACTAAATTACCACTTGCAATGTAAAAATGATACTACAGGATTTTAAAATTTGGCCTGCAATGACCAAGTCTCTAGTCACTTGTTTTATGATTGTTTAAAAACAAAAACAACTTTCTTTATAGCACACTGAGGACACTTGACCTTCATTAGTCACAAGCACATCATTTTTCTCTTAAGTGTACCACGAAGTTCTAGTTTTTGGAACTAAAGCAATCAAAAACAGCAATTACTTGGCATTACTTTTTTTTTTCTTTTTTTTTTTTTGAGCCAGGGTCTCGCTCTGTCACCCAGGCTGGAGTGCAGTGGCATGATCATGGCTCACTGCAGCTTTCACCTTCTGGGCTCAGGTGATCCTCTGGCACCCAGCTAATTTTTTGTATTTTTTGTAGAGATGGAGCTTTGCCATGTTGCCCACGCTGGTCTCATACTCCTGGGCCCAACCATCTGCCCGCCTTAGCCTCACAAAGTGTTGGGATTACAGGCATGAGCCACCACGCCTGGCCGCAGTACCATTCTTAATGATCACTTTATAATAAAGAAGATCTGGAATATGCTTATCCTCTTATTATTTTATTAAATTGTCACTGAAATTTCACTTTCTTTGGTTTTAGTAACCTGTTGTCCACAATGGTCTGAAAATATTAAATGGAAAATTTCAGAAATAAGTAATTTATAAGTTTTAAATAACTTATTACAATACATAATTGTTCTATTATTGTTAACCGCTTACTGTGTGTCCAATTTATGAATTAAACTTTATCGTAAGTATATATGTATAGGAAAAAACATAGTATATGCATATAGGATTTGGGACTATCTACAGTTTTAGGCATTCACTAGGGGTCTGGGAACCTATCCCCCACATATAAGTGGGGACTACTGTATTCAATTTTAAATGAAATGGATAAAAGCAAAAAGCCCTGTAATATGAGTGCTCACATTCCTTTTAGAGTCTTCACCTCCATATATTTGCTTTTCATTTACTGCTTTGATTAACGCCCCCACAATTAGTAAGACTTTGTATTGGCTTTTGGTTTGTTTTTGTTTTTGAGACAGGGTCTCTGTTGCCCAGGGTGGAGTACAGTGGCACAATCATGGCTCACTGTAGCCTTGACCTCCTGGGCCCAAGCAGATCTCCCACCTCAGCCTTCCTAGTAGGTAGGACTACAGGCACATGCTTCCACGCCTCGCTAATTTATTTTTTGTAGAGATGGCATCTCGCCATGTTGCTCAGGCTGGTCTAGAACCCCTGGGCTCAAGCAATCATGAGCCACCTCACTCAGCCCTTTTCAAGCTTTCTATACATTTTAATGTAGAAATTTATTGTTGTAAAAATGCATTTGTTCTCCATACTTTTGTTTTCTACCTCTTTTATCTTTGGCCCCGGGTAGAGGAAGAAAAAGTCTTGTTCAAACAGTGAAACTGGGCCGGGCATGGTGGCTCATGCCTGTAATCCCAGCACTTCAGGAAGCTGAGGCAGACGGATCACTTGATGTCAGGAGTTCCAGACCAGGCTGGTCAACAGGGCGAAACACCGTCTCTACTAAAAATACAAAAAAATTAGCTGGGTGTGTAATCCCAGCTATTCGGGAGGCTGAGGCAGGAGAATCACTTGAACCCCAGAGGCAGAGGTTGCAGTGAGCCAAGATCGCATCACTGTACTCCAGCCTGGGCAACAGAGCAAAACTGTCTCAAAAAAAAAAAAAGAAAAAAGAAAAGAAACAGTGATACTTAAAGTTGCGGACCTCAGTTCTATTTTAATTGTAAACTGCTCAACCCTTCAAGCATCAAAAATAAATGCCCACCTTTTTCCCTTAAAAAAAAAAAAAAAAAAAAGAAATAATATAAAATTCCGCCCCCCCCCCCCAAATTTTCAATTTTAAAATTTTTTTAATTTTTTTTTTTTTTTTTTTTTTTTGTAGATCTCACTTTGTAGGCCCAGACTGGTTTCAAACTCCTGGCCTCAAGCGATACCCCCACCTTGGCCTCCCCAAGTGCTAGGATTATAGGCACAAGGCACTGAGCCCGGCCAAGCTCTTTCGTTTTAATATAAGAATTTATACTAACATGTTATTTTGTTTCTTAAGGTTGGAATACACACCAAGGCTTGGTTTATTGCTGGAATCTTTTTGCTGTTGACTATACCTATATCACTGTGGGTGATATTGCAACACTTAGTGCATTATACACAACCTGAACTGCAAAAACCAATAATAAGGTACGTCTTAATATATTTTGATTCCACCAGTGTTGTGTTGGCTTATTTTATAAATATGACATAAAACGTTTTAAATTTATGTTTTCCTTTTCCAATAGGATTCTTTGGATGGTACCCATTTACAGTTTAGATAGTGTAAGTATGTTTCATTTTTATCTCGTTAACTAAGAACTTGTTTGATGATACTAACTATAATTACAGAATGCTTAATGAAAGTTATGTTATTGACAATAAGGTGTCAGATTAATAAGAAAAGTAAAAAGATTCACTTGTTTCTAATGTTGATAGAGAATATAAAGTATGATAATTAAAAATGTAAAATGTGATATTATAAATGTTTAAAAATCTATAGCTGTTTGCTTTCTTTTAAACTTTCAGATTGGTAAAGAATGTAATATTTTAAATTATATTACCACTCTTTTTATTTATTAAGTCTTTTATTTGAACCAAAAATTTAAAAACCTTCCCCAATAGATACACATGAAATTGTTGTAGATGACTGCTTCTAATTTGAGTAAATATAAAGGAAATATCTTTAGTAGCATTATCTATGATCATATTAAGAAAAACTTCAGATTTAAGAACTTAAGTACTTACTTTAGCTTCTCTCTTTATTCATTATTTACCCCTCAAACACTTACTTTTTACCAATATCTAAGATGTTTATTGCTTTTAAAAATTCATTTCACAGATTGATAGCCCTCATAATGATAAATTTTAGAGAGTCGTATGTAAGTATATGACAAGACATCTCAAGCATAAAAATTAGCTTATTGTGAGTACCATGAATGGAGTGGTGATTCATTTTATCTTAGCTGCAACTATCTTTTAACATCTGTGCTTTTTCATAGTGGATAGCTTTGAAATATCCCAGCATTGCAATATATGTGGATACCTGCAGAGAATGCTATGAAGCTTATGTAATTTACAACTTTATGGGATTCCTTACCAATTATCTAACTAACCGGTATCCAAATCTGGTATTAATCCTTGAAGCCAAAGATCAGCAGAAACATTTTCCTCCTTTATGTTGCTGTCCACCATGGGCTATGGGAGAGTAAGTATGTTTGGTTTAATTCTTTTATGTTTTGGTTTTTTGTTTAAGCAGAGTTTTTAAGTAGCAGTCAGCTCTTTACAAGGTAGTACATTAAGTATTAATAGCAGAACAATAAGTATAAGATAGAGTTCCTGATGCAGTTCCTAGTTGTTTGAAGGCTAACAAAACACAGTTTTGTAATCCCACATATATGTTAGTCTTTTTTACATTATTAATCCCAAATCCAAAAATTAAAGGATTGCAGGTAAAAACAGTAATCATTTAATCAATATGCTTTTGCAGTTGAGAACCAAGGTCTGCAGATCTTACATAAGAACACACAGCTAGTTAAAAGACAAAGACAAGACAGTCTAGATTGTAGAACCGCATATGATATGAAGTAGGAGCAATAAGTAACAGTGTTTGGTAACATAATACATCAGCTTGCCTTATTATATGTTCATGTAGGACATTAAAATTTATGTCATTTCATTTTGAAAAATAAATTGAGGTTACAATTGCATTTATTATACAAATGAACCATTTGGTATTTTTCAGCAAGCAAACATTTGAAAACAGTGTTTTAGAAAGATTAATTTTGCAATATCATAAAGGATGAATTGGAGGGAAGAAGATTCCAGAGATGGGGAAATAGGAGTTTATAATAATCTATTTGTGAAATAAAACTGAAAAGGAGGGATGAGATTGGAATAAAAAAGAAAGGCAATAAGAGAATGCAACTGAAAAATCAATAGGACGTGTCCACTAATGCAACCACCCAAGGGGTTCACTTTGCCAGCCACCTAGACAGAACCAATTCATCAAGAGGGGAATTGCAAAAGATAAAGAGTAATTCAGACAGAGCCAGCTGTGCAGGAGACAGGAATTTTATTATTACTCAAATCAGTCTCCCCAGGCATTCGGGGAGCAGAGTTTTTAACGTTAATTTGCTGGATAGGGGGAAGCCAGTGAACCACGAGTACTGATTGGTGAGAGGTGAAATCTTAGGGAGTCGAAGCTATCCACTTGTGCCGAGTCAGTTCCTGGGTGGGGGCCACAAGGTCAGATGAGCCAGTTTATTGATCTGGTGGTGCCAGCTGATCCAACAAATGCAGGGTCTGCAAAATATCTCAAGCACTGATCTCAGGAGCAGTTTAGGGAGGGCCAGAATCTTATAGCCTCCAGCTGCATGACTCCTAAACCATACTTTTTTTTTTTTTCCTTGCCAAAGCATTTATTCTGGAGTTTCTCACCTTTTTTTTTTTTTTTTTAATTATACTTTAGTTCTAGGGTACATGTGCACAACGTGCAGGTTTGTTACATATGTATACATGTGCCATGTTGGTG